>NC_071272.1:1557500-1847500 GCF_023375685.1 Ictalurus furcatus
ATCAACCAATCACATTCAAACTCACGTTAAATACTGATTACGACACACCTGACGCCAGTTAAAGCGACTCATCATCCCCGAATAAAGCACAGCTGTTCATATAGGATTTTCCTGACATCCTCTTGGTGACATCCAACTAGGTAATATCCAACCGTGGGCCACAAAGAGCTTACAAAGCAGGTAGGAGATCTCGGTGTTGAAAAATATCAGTCAGGAGAGGGTTACAAAAAATTTCCAAGGCATTGGAACACTGCGAATATAATAATAATAATAATAATAATAATAATAATAATACAATAACCAGAGAAAACTGGTCAGGGAGGCTGCCAAGAGGCCTACAGCAACGTTAAAAGGAAGCATGGAGGAGGCCACATCATGCTCTGGGGCTGTTTTTCTTCAGCTGGAACCGAGGCTTTTTAATCCGGGTGGAGGAAATCATGAAGAGCTCCGAATACCAGTCAATGTTTGCACAAAACCTTAAGGCTTCTGCTAAAACACTAAAGACGAAGAGATGAATTTCACCTTCCAGCACGACGACGACCCGAAGAAAACCTCCAAGTCGACAAAGGAATGGTTTGACCAAAAACAAGATCAAGGTTTTTGGAAATCGGCCCAGCCAGAGTCCAGATCTGAATCCAATCAAACGTCTGTGTTGTGACCTGAAGAGCGCTGAGCACAGGACATGCCTAGCCAATCTGACCGAGGTCGAATGCTTTTGCAAAGAAGAACGGCAAAATATCGCTAAATCAAGACGTGCCAAACTGATTGACGCTTACCCAAAAAGACCGAAGGCTGTGATCAATTCTACAGGTGCTTCAACTAAGTATTAGTTTAGGGGTGGGCACGCTTGTGCAACCAGGCTACTGTACATTTTCGCATTTAATTTTTCCCCCTAAAATGATTCTTATTGTATTTCAGTGATATGTATTGTTGCTGATGCTGTAAAAGACAAGATGCAGTGGTTAAACAGTAGTGGATGTAGCACTACAGGTTCTGACGCGTGTGTGTGTGTGTGTGTGTGTGGACACTCACTCTAGTGTTGGTGACGAGCAGATCTCTGACAGTGTAACTCTCACATTCCTCCTCTCTCTTCAGCTCAATGGACATATCACCACACACCATCACTCCATCAGTGGGCCAGTACTGAGCACACTTCTCCTACAGCGGGAGACCGAGACGGAGTGAGAGATCAAAACGGGAACACCACAAAGCACGACGGTCGCTCGGGTCCTCTCGTACCCAGCTGTTCCCCTCACGACTGCCTCTCTCTGTCGTTCATCTCGTCAGCATTTACAGCCAATTCCTTCATACCTACAGAGTTTTCTATATAATCTACATGAATGTGAGCTAAAACATCATCGGATTTTCACACAAGTCCTAAAAGTAGACAAAGAGAAGCCAGTTAAACAAACGAGACAAAAATATTAAACTCGGTCATTTATTTATTGGGGAAAATTATTCAAGATTACGTAATCTGTGAGTGGCAGAAGTATGTGAACGTCCAGGATTAGCAGTTTAATCTGAAGGTGAGATTCGCGTCAGGTGTTTTCAATCGGTGGGATGACGATCAGGTGTGAGCGAGCGAGCGTCCTGTTTCATTTAAAGAACAGGGATCGGTCAGAGTCTGATCTTCACAACACGCGTTTGTGGAAGTGCATCATGACACGGACAAAGGAGATTTCTGAGCACCTCAGAGAGGGGGAGGGGGGCGGGATTTAAATGGTTGACGCTCATCAGGATGGAAAAGGTCACAAAAACCATCTCGAAAGAGTTTGGACTCCAAACCAATCCACAGTCAGACAGATTGTGTACACATGGAGGAAATTTCAAAATTCTAAACTAAGCACACAAGTCATTCTACTAAAGAAAGACTAAAGATGAATTAAGAATAAAGAAGTGCGATAAGTGTAATTTTTTTTGTCTCATCGCCTACTTTTAGGACTTGACGTTTTAGATCGTATTTATGCAGATATACAGAAAACTCGAAAGGGTGCACAAACTTTCAAGCACCGCTGTACATCGTTCTCCCCGTCTCCAAAGAGCCTGTCTTTTACCTGCCTATTTTTAAGGCACATAAACATAGTTTCTATCTGAATTCTTCCTCAACTTTTTCACTCCTCCCCCACTTCCAGCCATCCTCCCTCCCTCCCTCTCTCTCTACCTGTCCTCGCTCCTCCAGTTCGGTGAGGATCACGATAGAGCAGCTCCTCCACTCCCAGATCATCCTCCAGAAGTCCTCGATGGTGTGCTGCAATGGGCCCTGACACGCCATGTACGAGTCCTTTTGCCTGTAGCCCTGCACAAAATAAAGATCTTTAAATAAAGGATTTATCCTTCATTTTCCCGGCAATGGCATAAGCACGGCGTGCAGAGCTGTAGTGTGTGAGCATAAATGCAGACAACCGGTGTGTTGGTGTTTAAAAACCAAAGTGACTGTGATTCAGTAAAACTGATAAACAAATAAACAAACAGAGTCTTCAGGGTGGGATTGGACTCCAGCCTGCAGGTACGCAGACAGTAACAGCCGGGGGAAACAACCCGAACGGGCCAACACACACACACACACACACACACACACACACACAGAAACGAAAGACAGTCCGCAGACAAAATCAATCCCTTTCTCTTATACACAAATGCCTTCATAATCTCATTCTGCCACGGTCTAAATAGACGGTGAAATTGCTTTAGCGCTGAAAAGCTGCACTTGGTGAGTGTGTGAGGAAGACACTCACATCGATGAAGGACGCATTGATGTAGTCCGTGTTCTCCTCACCGCGCTTTACAGGAATGATCACGCGATTAAACTCATCTGGAAGAGTGGAAGAAAGTGAGACAGGCCAGGTTCAACTTTACATGTAGTTTGTCAATCAAGAGTGATCACAGGCATTTATTTATTTATAAAGCTTACTGGACTGACACACACACACACACACACACACACACACACACACATACATACACAGCCGCACGAAGCTTACACGGAATGATCTGCAGCACACGGTTCTTCTTCATGTTGGCCGGAAGGTTCCCGGTTCTCATTTTATCATTCTGGATCTTTATAGAAGTGAGTTTCTACAGAGAGAGACAAATGTTTCGATACAGAGAGAGAGAGAGAGAGAGAGAGAGAGAGAGAGAGAGAGAGAGATGGACACTAAATAAACAAATAAATAAAATGGCAAAGAAATGTGGCTTCACCATTTTACTTTATAATAAAAAAGGTATTCTTCTTGACATTACGATATTGCAGTAAGGAGTGTGCGCTATGACGATACATAAAAGAGCTGCTACTAGTAACGTAAGGGTATGAGTGATGTCGGGCCACACCCACCTTAAACTCCGCCTCCAGCCCGCCACAGCCGGCTCCAGGTAAAGGAGAGTAGAGTTTGGCCAGGTGAGACTCTAAAGAGGTGACCTCCAGTTCTGTGTCTCCATACAGGTAGTGTTCCAACAGAGCCTGGAAAATAAATACGTACTGCATCTGCGGAAGAGAGACAGAAAGAACGAGAAACGCACGGTTAAAGCTGTCCGATTGTCCGGTTATAAAACATCAGGCCTAAAATAACGGCACTTCCGAAACCGTTAAATCCAAGCCGCATTTAAAAAAATAGCGCGAGGGACACGTTGCCCTTTAAAAGTCGAAGTATTCAAAATACCCGAGGCACCAGGTTCCAATACCTGAAGCCTTTTGTGGCGCATCGATTAGCAATGAACCTCCGCTACCCTGACTCACAGTGTATTAGTACTGGAATCATCCTCATAGTCTTAATCCGTGTAAAAGATGCTTTAAGAATCAATACGAGTATCAAAAAAATAAATAAATAAATCTTAGAACCCAAATTTCCGTCTTGACAGTGATGGGAGTGGCACTTTCAAGACCTCCTTATAACGGACACAACTCGTGCTCCTCTTTATCGCAAGGTGAGAACACAACGCTAAATAGTTACTGATAAGTTTGCAGTTTTGTACCTATAAGTGGTTTCGACTCTTGCGTGAGAGCCAGGACTGCTTCTACGATCGCACGCTTATTAATTAGAACGTCATGATTGTGAGATCTGTACGATTTCGGTTTGTACCCGAACACTAAAAGGCTGCTCCGTCTCTTATTTCCAGTCGCTGCACTAAATTACCATTATTAAAACTACAGTCGGCAGGAATGATTATTTATTTGGGACTTTGATGCACAAGTGTTCTGGATCGCTCATTTAGGCGGGAATTGTATGGAATAGTGCAGGTTTAAAAGCTGGAACACGTGGAATAACAGCTCGACAGGTGGACTGAGATCAGAGTATGAGGGTGAGGTCAGAGTACAGTCAAGGTGAGGCAGGGGGTGAGCGTTATAACGTTACATTAAATAGGCTTTGTTGTAAGTAAGAACTACGTAGCATCCATCGCACCCAAAAAGGCCCTCCTGACCGCCAAGTATATAGATCAGATCTGTAGGAGACGTGAGTTCGGGTACAAATCAAAGTACAAAGTTCGCCTGCTCGAACTGTGACTGAAAGCCAGGGTGCACAAGATGGCAGAGCGTGGAAGCGGAACATCGTCGGAGTGTGTGAACCGAACTAACATCGGTCTGGACCATCTGGCACCGCTGGGCTCGGATTCTCGTGACGAAGCCGAACACGTCCACCTTCCTCTCGGCGGCCATCATGTCCAGCATCGCGTCGATTACGATGAAGGTGCCCGTCCTCCCGACACCCGCGCTACGAGAGACACACAGAACGGACGAGAAAATCATGAAATGCACAACTACACCGAGAATAACAAGTGCAGACAAACGTAGACTTTTGAACGTGCTCGTACTTAACCTAAGTGACTAACAGCGACTGTGTCTACGCGTAAAGACTGAAAGATTCCACTTTAAAAGGAACCGTTTCTCATGCGCCTTAATATCTGCCAGGTACGAGTAATCTAAAGTCTAACAGACTAAAGTCACATGCGTGTGAGTAGCATGTAGCTACGTCTTCAAATGTCCTTATTACATAGAAAGGATATTTTATAATTGCTTAAAATGTACAACTGTGTTTCTGTACATTCCATACAAACGGATTCCGACTGCAAAGGTAATCGGAGAGAAACATTTTTTTTTACGTTGCTGTTTATGTGTTAACGCATCGTTAAGGATAAACAACCTCGTCGGATCGGATCGGACTCGGACAGAAACTTAAACCGAGCCTCAACGAGTTTAATATTAATAATTGTACTGCAGTTGACCTAGTACTCAAATTTTTAAACACACGCTCACACGTTGAACTGAATTTACTACACCCGTATTATTATATTATGAACTCTATTACAGCGAGTGCTGTTAAACCGATGTTTCATGTAGTAGTGACTCTTCTTTATCGTGCAGTATCTGTGCATGGTATCAAAAGGCATGTTCTGTGAGGGGAGAGATGAAGAAAAGGCACCTGCAGTGTACCACTATGGGCCCAGCATACTGTGGGTTGCACGCTTTAACCTTTTTAAGGAACTTAAGCATGCCGATGGGGGTAAAGGGCACACCAAAGTCTGGCCAGCTGGTAAAATGGAACTGAGTCACCAGCCTCTGGGGCTTCTTCCCTGATACATCCCCCACCTACAGACACAGAAACGAAACGAGTTTGTTAGCTTGATTAAAACCATAACTAGATGAAAGAAACACTTCAATCATTTGCCTACACACTTTAATGAGCCTTCTCACACTCAACACGACATCACAAACTAGGGATGCGACTTTCCGAGATTCCGAGACTTTGACGATACAATTACGCCGTGGATCCTTTCGAATAAACGACCTGGAATAGAAAGGCCGGCGCGAAAGTACTGGAACGGCAAGGACGATTTCTTCTGTTTCTGCTACATACTCTGAACACGTCCGGGTTTGAGATCGAAAGATGAACGAGATGACAGATCGGAAATCCAGCTTCCGGTTCCAGATATTTACGTCCTGACGTGCAAGAACAAGGCACCTCAACAATCACAAGGCCTATACAACAATTTGGAATGCTCTGAGAAAGAGAGAAAGTGGTGTACTAACAAGCCGACGTGGATGAAGAGGGCCGGGGAAAACGACAGCAGTTGATGAGGGGAACATCGTGAGAGCGGTGAAGAAAAAAAAACCAAAAACAATAGAGAGTGACATCACCGACAACCTCCACAGGGCAAGGGTGAATTTATCACGATCCATCGTTCGAAGAAGACTTCAAGAGCAGAGATGTAGAGGCCGTACCAAACCGCTCATCAGCGGGAAGAATCAGGCGGCCAGACTGGAAACTGCAAAGTAATACAGAGATGAACCACTAGAGTCCTGGAACCAAGATTAAACTCTACCAATGTGATGGAAAGGCCAGAAGGATCGATTGGGAGGAACGTCCATCAGGACACTGATCAGAGAAACCCCCCTCAAAACAAACAACAACCTAAAGAAGCTGTGGTACAAGCCTGGAAAAGACGGATACAGCGGTTTGCTGAAGGGATATGCGACCAAATATTAAATGTTATTTACTTAGAATTGACCTTGCTTTTTCAATACGTTCGGAAGGCACAGTAAATGGTCAGACTGGTCAACCGGCGTTAAGTAATAATCTTGGGTTGACCGGTTTTAAACATTTTTATTCCAGGGAAGTAGAAAGATAAGACTTCAGGGAACATCCTATTTAGCTGCTGCCGTGAAATGGTCTGGTCGACACATTTCTACGACTTGCACGCTAGAACCAGTATTAACGAAGACCTTCAGATCCAATACCTGCTGAATGCAGAACTTGCGTACGGTGTAGTCCACCAGCACAGTCATGTCCTCTACAGAAACACGGATGTTCCCGTACGTCCAGCAGCCCTGATCCGGCCAGTACTGAGCACACTTGCACTGAAACACACCATCCACATTTTCACCATTCCAGTCATCAGTGTTGTTCTCACTATAATAACAATAATAATAATAATAATAATAATAATAATAATAACAACAAATCAATAACAAGAATAATCATCGTCAATCCTTCTCACTAATGGACTCCAACTACAATAATTCATGATACTAGAACCGTTTCCCGAAACACGTCCGACAAATAATTACCACCTCTCTTTTTACTTTAACCAAATTTCTTTCATCTGCTAAAATAAACTGTTGGTGTGCTAGCATAAAAGATTCCTCTGGCAAATTTGCATTTCTGTCAAGATGTATAAACAAAGGCGCTGCTTTAATATGCAAATAAAATTTCTGAATACTTATCTGTACATTGAGGAAGAGGAAAGGACTGTTTCAGTAACTTATGGTGGGTAATTCTTCATGTTTTTGGCTGTCCCTTTTTTTTTTTTTTTTTTTTTTTTTTAAAAATAAAAATGACTAAGTGGTTAGGCCCTGGACACTCGCTTATGTCTCTATTCGCTGGGCCGTTATGCGCATTTTCTGGTAGGTAAATCGCAAAAACTGGTCATATTAGCTAACTGGCTTCCACTAGAGATGCATACAAGCTTAATTTTTCCCGACTCTGCTATTGGGAAACAAGAGCGCCAGAATAACGCAGCTTTAAAACGAGTTCCGACGAAGAAACCCACCTGCGGAGACGCACACGTATGTACTTTAAATCCCCATAGAGCTCGCTTACTATTTACGTTTGTATCCGACTTTTAAGACGAGGCCAAAATCCAGAGAGTCTGAATATTTATAATATTTTATTTACTAAACCAGTGTACCTCCTTCCTCTCCTTCAGGTTGGTCACCATGACAATGGTGGCAGTGTTCTGCTCCCAGATCATTCTCCAGAAGTCGTTCACAGTCTCCTCTTTTGGCCCTGACACACACACACACACACACACTTTATTTCATTTTCACACTACACCTACGAGCTCCAAATGACTTGTACCGCAATGCTAGAAATAAAGCTAATGAAGGTCCTGAGCTTTTCAATATCTTTTCCACCCCTCACATATTTTTCTTCATTAATATTTTTATTTACCTTGGGCAGCTATAAATTTGTTCTTCTCCTGATAGCCCTGTTCAGAGACAGAGAGAGAGAGAGAGAGAGAGAGAGAGAGAGAAAGCGAGAATGCATTAGTTGTCTCTAACCACTCACTATGTGCGAGTGAACAATGGTGCTCCAACTCACATTAATGTAAGAAGCGTTGATGAAATCTGAGTCTGGGACGCCCTCTAGAGGGGAGAGATGTACCCTGGAGTGATCATCTGAGAGGGAGGGAGAAAGAAAGAATGAGAATGAGAGAGAGAGAGAGAGAGACAGACAGCATTTTCTATGGTTATGCAAGACAGTACTTTATGGAATGCTGCAGCATTTATTCAACCCGTTCTTTATCTGCCAAATCAGTGAAATATGGGCAATTGTTTCAGACGACAATTAACTTGTTTTCCTGTGCGCCAAGATAAGAACAGAACTCTTTTCTTACTGGAAACTCACTTACGATGGAAGTCTAATGACGACTGTTAGCAGTCAATACGGAACATTTAACATAAAACACCTACAGTACATGGATTCTTTTCTTCAGTCAAAAATATTGCAAGTTGAGCTCTGAATCTGTAATCGGTCCTGTCAGGGATGGGACTACAGCCGATATCTAGGGAATGTGCAAGTAACTATGGTTCCTAATATATATATATATATATATATATATATATATATATATATATATATATATATATGTGTGTGTGTGTGTGTGTGTGTGTACACACAAGGAACTTTTGAATCCTGTCCTACGACCGTGTGCGTGTACATCACCCAGACTCACAAGGCAGAATGTTGACGTATCGGTTCTTCTCCTTGTTCTCCTCTTTGGAGGCGGCATCACATGAGGCCTGGATGGGGCAGACTGGCAACGCCTGCAGAGAAGAAGCACAGAAAACCAATCAGACGTCATGGACGTACAAGGACCGTGCATTAATCTGCAATCCACAAGGTTGGAAAACTACGATTAATAACCAAATGACCATAAAGTGAACCGAGGAACAAGCTACAAAAAAAAGTATTTTAAAACAAATACTTTAAATATATATATATATATAATAATGCAAAAAAAACAACAACAAAAAAAACCATTACAGCACTTGCACTTGTTTATGAGACAAAAGGTCAGTCTATGAAATAGACAACTGAAAGGCATATCGAAGGTTAAAAAAAAAATAATTTAAAAAAGCCTTATATAATAAAAGGTGGGGGAAAAAACAGAGGTGAAAAAGTTGTATAAAGTTGATGTGATACAGAGTGACTGAAGTGGACTAATGAAAAAAATGATTATTAGATGCTATACCAAAGGTTTTGGTCTGCGTGACTGCCCGTGATTGGTTCGTGCTCTTACGATGACATCATTCTCATACCACTCTGATTCACACTTCTATATGCTGAGTTAAACACCAACTGCCCAACATTCATCCTGCTCTAAACTCAGCTAGAACATCCCAGATGAATACAGCGATGCACAATGATTCAGCTGATTCATGAGTCACATGGTATGACAGTGCACGATGTGTGTGTGTGTGTTTACATTGAATTCCTCCCTGAAGAGTTTGTTGTCATCAGCCATGCGGCGGTTCATTTCCTCCTCGAGCTTGTCTACTGGAAGGGGCGGGTACTTCCTGTTTGTGCTGGGCGAGCGGGCCAATAGCGGCACACTCTGAAGCTCTGTGAGGTCCGACAGAAAGGAAAAAAGGAAAGGAAGAGGAGTGCAAGAAACAGGAAAGGAGGAGAGAAACATAATTACGTCCCGCGGACAAAATAAACGGTCAGGAAACGACGAGTGTAAATCAGCTACGCTCTACATGAATGTACGGATAAAAATGAATGGATGAAGCACTTTCTTTGCGAACCTTGCAATCACAGCTAACAAATCTGGCCAGCAGTGGGCAGCACAGTACAGTTTAAAAAAAAAAAAAAAAAAGAGAGAGAACAGTCACATTAGGAAAGTCACACACACGCGCACTCACCATGATTCACACCTAAGGGTAATTTAGCCTCGCCAATCCAACAACTGGCATGTTTCTGGAAGGTGGGAGCAAACCAGAGAACCCGGAAGAAACCCATGAGTACACCGAGAGCATGGGGGAAAACATGCAAAACTCCACAGAGGAAGTAACACGAATACAGGATTAAACCTGGACCCTGACGCCGTAATGCCGCACCAACATGCCATCCTACATTTATATCCATTTTAAACATACAGTCAGGTCCGCAAATATTTGGACAGTGACACTATTTGCATAATTCTGGCTCTGTACAGCCACCACGATGGATTTTTAAACGAAACAACTGAGATGCAATTGAACTGCAGACGTTCAGCTTTAATTCAAGGGGTCGAACTAAAATATCATATGAAACGTTTAGGAACTGGAACCATTTTTAATACGCAGTTCCCGTATTTCAGGGGCTCAGATGTGATGGGACAGATTAACACAATCTTCAATAAAATGTTCATTTTGAATACTCCGTCGAGAATCCTTTGCAGGCGATGACTGCTCGGAGTCTGGAACCCACGGACATCGCCAGACGCTGGGTTTCCTCGTTTGTTATGCTTTGACAGGCGTTTACTGCAGCGGTCTTGAGGTGTCGTATGTCCGTGGGTCTTTCCGCCTTCAGTTTTGTCCTCAGCAAGTGAAATGCGCGCTCGATCGGGTTGAGATCGGGCGACTGACTTGGCCATTGCAGAATATTCCACTTCTTTGCTTTAAAAACGTCCGGGTTGCTGTCGCAGTCCGTGTTTGAGTCTTTGTCCGTCTGTAAAGTGAAGCGCCGTCCGATTAACTTGACTGAATTTGGCGGAATCTGAGCAGACGATATATCCCTATAGACTTCAGAATTCATCCGGGCCCGCACCCATCTTCCGTCACATCATTAATAAACACTAGGGAGCCAGCGCCATTGGAAACCGTGCATTCCCGTGCCATCACACTGCCTCCACCGCATGCCGTGGGTTCACAGCAACAGCTTCCAAATGCGAATGCCACACATGGAATCAACTCCAGACCTTTTACCCGCATAACCGATGAAGAAATAACGAAGGAATCGCCGAAACATGTCTGTGAAACAGCTTTTGTGTCGAAATGTCCAATTACCGTCGGTCCCTTGAAAAAACGTGTTATACAGAGCTGTAATTCCTAAACCCTTCCTCCAACGTGGATGTGAATACACGCACATTAAAAGACGAGAGACTGCACTTTACGCCCATATTCATTATCTAACTGTATCTTGGATGTGTTTTGGTAAACAGCCAAAAACAAAACACGTGTCAGTGTCCAAATACATATGGACCTAACTGTACTTTAATATAGTTTCTCTTTATAAAGCTTTAAGGGTCTGAAACTGTCAAAGTAACAGTGGAAAATGGAGCACGCTCACAATTCTGTCATCTATATGATGTACGTCATTACAGGGGAATACAGTAATGACTAATTTTATGCCCCGCCTCAGATATTTTACCAAAATGGAACACGGCATGACTATTTAAAACGTGCATACTAAACCGGTACGGGATTTAAAAAAAAAATAAAAATAAAATCAACAGCCGATGACGGGGCTTTGCAAACTTTTTGCACAACCCCCAAATGGCCATTATGAATTCTCTGGGAAAACTGCACATTCGGCAGGTTTGCGGGCCGCACGGGCGCGTTTTCAAAGTCGAACACTAACCGTAACAGTAAAAAAAAACAATTCAGAGTGACACTTCCAATTCATAATGATTTCCATAGACCCCAGCTGAAACCCAGACATGTGAAAAGGGTCTCTCTCTCTCACACACACACACACACACACACACCTGTATCGTCCGTCCTGCCATTGGTCAGTCTGAAGGAGGTTGAGTGGCTTCCTGCCTGCTTGTACTTCTTAAACCTGTCACAACATAGTGATACAAATTTTTTTAAAAATTTGGGTAAAAAAAAAAATTAGCATCATGAATAATCTTTAACTCAGCATGGATGCGAGAGAGAAAAGAAAAAGAAAAAGAAAAGAACGCAGAGGAGCTGGAATGATGCAGGTAATCACTGCTAATGGCAGGAAGGTTGTGAGAGTTTAAAAGTGAGGACCGGCAGAGAAAAAAAACCAAAAAAAAACCAAACACTGTTGCATGATCCTTAACCCTGAACTGCGCGGCTCTACGAATTACAATTGGCCTGAAAAGCACCTGGCAAATGATGTAAATTTACTGCATACATCGTGTGTGTGTGTGTGTGTGTGAGTGTCTATCACCTGACCTGAGCATATAGAGAACGATGATGATGAAGATGATGACCAGCAGAGACGATAAAGCCACCGTCACAGCGATGATCGCCGTGTCTTGATTCGAGGAGGATCACGCGTTGTACATAAATCCCGAAAAAAAAAAAAAAAAAAAAGACACAAGTTAACTGGATTGCTTACATCACAGGGTATGTATTATGAGCATGCAATATGGACTATATTAAACTATACTTCACATATTTATACACCGCTATGGAGTATAAAAAGTTTTTTTTTTTTTTTAAAAATGAATCGGCCGATTTGTCTCCTCATCATAGAAGGCATGTAGTACAGGACGTTTACAGCAAGAAGTCGAACCGGCACTCTCGGTTTTTAAAAACGCTCGAGCAATGGAGCCGATGAGAAGTGCCGGTTCAGTGGCGGTAACCACGGAGATTTACGGACGTCCGCTGCCACTTGGCGAAGAGAAGAGAATGTATGCGTAGAAAATGGCAACGGAGATGCACTGAGAATCTTTTTAAAATCAACCCCATGAACAGCAGTCTAATTGAATCATGAGACATGAGAAGATTCTCAAACCTGGGTCATATCCAAGCCATTTCTAACCTTTCCACCATTTTCCACTTCTGGATCGGATTATTAGTGGTGCAAACATAGTTCCAGTACCGGCTGGTTTCTCTGCATGAAAGTATGCATTCAAGTATTTAAAAAAAAAAAAACAACAACAACGCAATATGAACCTTTACCTTCACCGCCTCCGCTTCCTCCTGTGGAAAAAAGACGTCAGACTTATACCTCACTTACAAATGGTAATCAGAGCATTAGTTAGAAACGATTAAATAGTCAAATCAGGGTAACTACGATTTATACTGCTTTTAACAGTAGGTTAACTGTGAGATCCCACACACACACACACACACACACACACACACACACACACACACACACACCTGGAGGAATGCCGATGAATGGCGTGGTGCTGATTTCAGTGGTCGTACTGGGATGAGTACTTGAAACATCGTGATCTGGCTTAGTTTCATTGGCGAGGGTCGTAGTAGAAGGACCCGCAGCCGTGGAAGGAGTGGACAGGGTTGTGGGACGAAGAGCGGAAGGGATGGTGGTAGGCCCTGTGGGCGGAGCACCGGTGTGATTAGTGTGATCGACGCCGGGAGGCAGAGGTGGAGCAGGGGTAGGAGGGGCTATGGGGTCTCCTTGAGCTGGTGTCTTTGCTGTTACATTCGTGGAGTCACCAATGGCAGGTTGCTCGGTGGGCGGGGCTGTGATTGAAGGGGTGGGGCCATGAGTAAGGTTGCGCGCTGTGGGAGAAGGGGTTGTGGGTGTCACAATCTGATTCGGATCTGAAAGAGCAGAAATAATAATAATAATAATAATGAGCAATATATATATTTTATATATATATATATATATATATATATATATATATATATATATATATTAAAGAATGTGTTGCTTCCACCCTCATCAGACGAGCAATATGCATGCTAGTGGATGTTTTGTGGTATAAACCAGAACGGCAGGATATAACCTTTACTGTCACCTAAAATTATATTTCTAAAACACAGCTCGGAAATTCACTGCACCTTTAAAATCTATAAACGCTTAACGGCAGATTAGCAAGTCTGACGATACAACACAGAGGGAGCGGTTACACAGACGTTTGTCTTTGGACGGATTTATTGCAGGAAGATTAATCTCCAGCTAACATTTGCACAGGAAACGCCGCTAGCGTGATTGCCGTAACACTGGAATTTAACGTGGTGCAGGTAGTGATCACTAGCGTTACGAGACTGTGTGTGAATGTAGTGCGAATAATTCAGCCATACTGAAGTCATAAAAAAGGCAAGAATTTAACGCATGTTATCTTAACGAATTAAAAGTCTACCCTGATTATTCCGATATAATAAAAGCAGATCTTACCTGAGAGCTTGGGTGTTTCCTGGGCCCAACCAAAGGCCAACGCAAACAACAGGAGCAGGGGACACAGACCCATACTGCCCTGGGAGAGAGCGAGAGAGCGAGAGAGAGAGAGAGAGAGAGAATGCAAAGCATCTTTGTCAATTTCATTTCCTCGCTCTGTATCAAGCAGCCAATCATCAGGCCTCACTATTTTCCCTCCTTGCTACTGATAAAGCACATGTACATTCAACCTGTGTTCATGTTAGATTCTAAATATGAAAAGTTGTCCGGTTTTAAACCGTAAGCATGAATCTCGTTGCGACAGGAAACAGGAAAAGGGGGTCTGGTTAGATTCTCTCTAGATTCACCAAGGCCAAGATATAAGGCCATGCTGATAAATGAAATTGGTCAAACTCAATATTTAATAAAATAACCAGTTATAATGGAGCTGGTTGGCGTTATCAAACTACTGACCATACTCTTAAAAAAAATAAATAAATCGATCATGACCCAATCGATGTATTATGATCCTACACTGAGCTACCAATACTACTATTACTACTGCTACCACTACTCGGGCACTAGACTACTCTGAAGCGCTTGGCTGCTCTGATTGGTTAGGAAGGAAATAGCAGTCTTGCACTTTAGTGGTTTCCAGTATTCGAGCACCAAACCACTCTGGGTGAAGGCATGAGGTTTAGAACCCACAGCACTTTGCTATAAGCCTATTATTTAGCAACCAGACGAGCAACACTCTGATTGCTGTAATTGCTATTGCCTTAACCGCTGTGGTAACCGCTACCATGAGCTAGGCTAAGCTAGCAAGCTGTGCCCAAGCCATATCTAATACAGCTGATCCAGCGAGCTGAAGAGCAAGACCCTGAGTGTGCCGCATTAGCCACAGTACAATAGATTCAGTGTGCGTGTGTGTGTGTGACAAGAGTTTGCTAGACAAGCAAAAGAGCTGAAAATGACCCCACGATCGTGATTTTTAAATTCAATGTGTGTTCTGTGTCGCAATTATGCCATGGCATTTGGTAAGCACAGCACGGCACGGCACTGCTTTAAATGCGTCCGACAGGACAGAGAACAATTTTTGCAACTGCCAGCGCTTCATTTGTAAACGCGAGGGACCCGAGAACTCCAACGGGGACGTGACAGACGGGCAAAAGGTCCTGGAACATATAGTCCCGACAGTGCTCCGAGCTCGTCCTACACCCGGGGGTAACAGCGTAAGGATGACGTCTGTTGTACGTTGTACGGGACGTTTGTGTTATAATTCTTTTAAAAAGCGGTTGTTTAAAGCCTACATGCTCAACGTTTCCTGTTAAAACGGTGCATTTACTCACAGTTGAATCGTCGTCATGACATGTTATCGTAACTGACGTTAACCATATACTTGTCTAACGCGGGCGGATGGATTTTACTCCACGTCGATGAACTCGAAGCATTCTCCATGTAGCGTGACTTAAAGCGAGCGATCGTTATTTATTAGCCGGGTCAGTGCAGGATTTGTGCAAAGGCTCCGCCCACTTACCTGCGAAAAAGTGCTCTGCATCACTCACTCATTCGCACAATGATTGCCTAGAGAGCGAGAGAGAGAGAGAGAGAGCGAGAGAGAGAGAGAATGTGAATATTATAAAACTGCAAGCAGACAGATTCTCTCATTTGCTCAGGGCATGTCATGCTAAAACAGACATATTTTCCAACTAATAAGGCGGTGTAGGCATGTGCCAACTTGTCAATTCTTAAAGACTCTAAAGGAAACGTACGGGGCGAGATTTCGACGCACGCAGCCGCTTTTGTGCGAATTCTGAATCGTGAAAGAAAATCAGCCCGCGAGCTCTGGACATCGAGATAAGCCCCATGATTATTTCAAAATGGTTTCCTCTTGTCGGATTTACCGTGTGCTTTTGGTTAAAGAAGACGGGCAGATGTCATATTCTTCTGCTGGAGTTTCTCCTGTAAGGCTTTTTCAAAACGCAATTCATTAATCCAGCATTTATTAATACAAGCAATAATACATTTCTAAACTTGTAAGCCCCGCCCACTGAATTTATTCAGTCATTTCATAACGCCAGTATATACATACATATATATATACAAATTCACCGGCCACTTTAATAGGAATGCCTACTCATTCATGTGCAATCACGTGGCAGCACAGCAACGCATAAAATCGTGCCGATACAGGTCAAGAGCTTCGGTTAATGTTTACATCAAACGTCAGAATGGGCGGTTGGGGGATGTGGTTCAAGATCCCTGACCTCAGTCTGGGTGAAAGGTAAGATCTACCTATTGAAGCGTTGAGAGAAAAACCACAGCCCAGATCGTACTTCCAACTTGAGGCCTTTTTGTCATATCTAGATAGTTGTGTTAATAGAAAGTTTTACTCCGAAGTTAATATTTGTAACACTCAGTTTGTGGATTTTTATTTTCAATGTCTCGTCTCCGATGGCCTGTGACGACGACATCTCCACGTTGGGGAAGCGCGTCAGCCTCCTGTTCTGCTTGAGGCGGAGGAGAACGACCAGACTGGTTCGGGAAGAGGAAAAAAAAAAAAGAACAACCCTACAGTAAATCTTTACAACTGCGCCGAGCAGAAAAGCATTTCAGAACGCACCACGGGTTAAAGCTCGAGGAACAGCACGTCGGGATCGGCCAAGAACAGCGACGTCTTCCTCCAGATATTTAAGATCTGGTGTACGTGAGCGCTTTGTTACGAACTCAGTCGAGCGGTGAGAAGAAACGTTCGGAACGTGCCGGATCCTCGAAAACGTACGTACGATACGCCAGTCCTTAAATCACAAACACATCCAAGCATCTGTGCTGACATCACCCTCCTCCCGGCTGTGTCGGTCAGTAGAACCAGACACACACACACACACACACACACACACCACTCTGCTGCATTCGAGAAAGCATTTCCCGGCCGATTCGATCCCGGATAAAGAAATCATCACAGCGACTGGGGAGTTCGTATTCGGTCGAGCAGGATTCAAAAGCACACGTCCACGACTACAGAGAACTGCGCTTCAGACACAACCCATCGAGGCAGAGCGCGAATGGTTCATGTGCTAACACACAGCGTTAATCTGCTCATACACTGCTAAGAGTTTAAACAAATCACGCCAACACGGTCGCTATTAACGTTCAATTATAGTCCAAACGGATCTATATTATATATAAACGCCGATGATTTAATCAGCTCAGAAAGCACGTATTCAGGTGATACTTTTTTTTTTTTTTTTTTTTTTGGGGGTCGTATGGAATTTGAAATGTGCATCATATTACACCCCGGATATCGATAATAGAAAACCGCACATAGTACAGACCGGGAGAGCGGCGTCTGTAGGTCTGGCCTAGGAAATGTTAGTTAAGCTAGTGTAGAACGGGTCTTTGTCGGCGTTCTCGACGTCCTTTGGACGACGAGGCGAGGAAAATCGTCCGGAGCGAGACGGTCCGACGTTCTGAATGGGGAGCTTGTGATTTAAACGCACCAAATCTAATAAAAACAATTCGATAAGTTCAGCCAAATTCTCAGTCGATTCTTCGCCGTCGCGATTACGATGGAGACGGTTAAACGTGGCGCGCGAGGATAAAACGCTGTTTCCTCTACACATGATTCAGCAACGACTCACAGCACATGACTGACGATCATGCTGCGCGCACACGCACACGCACACACACACACACGATTGTGGTTTCTTTGAGGGATTGTCCATTTCAGTTTCACCAGGCAGGATTAGATTGTGGCTTTGATTGCTTTGACAGCTTGATTGCTTACTTGTGTGTGTGTGTGAGAGCCTTTTTTTTTTTTAACTTTTACGACTCTTTTAATGCATCAGTGTAGTACATTTACATATGTACTTTTTTTTTTTTTTTTTTTTTTTAAGAACCCCATCAGACCCCCCCACCCAGGAACCCCAAACCCCTTCAGGGTCTCCCCGCCGTCCTCGTCCCCGCCGTCCCGCTCACTCTCTCCCACTTCCAGCTTTTTTACAGCTTGTGTGTACTTTACATAATATTTTAATGCCTCCGCTTATTTAATTCAACAGGAAAAGAAACAAGCAAACAAACAAACAAAACAAAAAAATGCATATGGGGACGATCTTAAATGAAAGCTCCAATCCTGACTGCTTTGTCCGCACTTCCAGGGCCATGATAATCCCAGTCCTAATCCGTACATTCATCTTAATTTGGTCCGTCTGCTTCTTCCCTCGGTGTTCTACAGATGCCAAAAATCATGCTAAATACATTATTATGCTAAATACACCAGGGGCGTAGTTTCCAGGGGGATGTAACCCCCCCCCCATTAATAAGAGCTAGCAATTACAACCCCCCCCCCCTCCCCCAAATATTTACACCATGAACAACTGAAACATATATAGAAGTAGTTTATTTTGTAACATTATTAGTGTTCTAAATCGATTTTCCATTTATCCATTTCATGGATATCCTACGTGAGGAGGTTGGGGGGTGGGGGGGGGGGTTAAAAAACAAAACAAAAAACGGACGTACAGGAGCCGAGTCCACCGTGGAAGCGAGACGAGGCCCGGTCGAGAGCCAGATGCCAAAGATACGACAACGATAGTTACAGGAAGTCCACGTCTGCAGCGACTGGGCCGAGGTCACAAGTTTAAACACAGCGAAGCGTTTTAACTCCGGAAACGATTGGGAAAAAGCCTACGCCGTGATCCGAGAACCTGATAGCGAGCGAGTCTTTTCACAGTATTCGGGATTACGCAAGGCAAACTACATCCACAATTACAAAAGAGCGACAATTACACCACGCTCGGGGATTAACGGGCGACAACACGGATACACCTCGGCACTGCCGAACACGTGCTCCTCGGTGTGAGAACGCCCGACATGCCAACACGACCATAAACACACCCTTCATATGACCACACCACAGGCTCACTGGTCTTCACGCACGCGTGTTCGTGTTGCGTCACGACGGACAATCACCCGACAGACTCTGAAACCTGACCACAAACGCGTCTCGCCCCAAAAGACCCGTTAAAATCGGTCGACCCCAAACCAAACTGGCTCACTATAAAGCAGGCTCAGGGTCAGGGTCGACATTTTCACAGCATGACCTCATCTATAAAACATCAGGTGTACACCACAACGCCACTATCTGGATCTGTTCAGCGCCTCGAATATTTGTATCTGTATTTAGACCAGAAGTGGGTGTGGCCTAAACAGGAACGGGAAATAGATGAAAAGGTAGAAAGTGCACCTCGTATTCATATCTATATTTCTCACATTCCCAGACCGTATCCCCTTCTGAGAAGAAAATCTTACAGTATTAATCACCGTGTATCTGAGACGATACGCGGTGCGAACGAGCGGACGAGCGGACGAGCGTGGCAGCGTGCAGTGCTGCTTAACTGAAAACCGACAGTCGTATCCTTGAGTTCCGGTCAGAAATGTCACGCTGTTCCGAATGCTTGATAGCGATTATGTCTGAAAGTTAAAAAACACACTAGGAGGGACAGCAGGGCTAGCGATCCAATCTAAAAAAAAAAGTACGTTTGGAGATGAGTAACGTTACTAATGTTGAGATAAGTACGTTTTCTTCCGAACAAAACGTCGCATCGTGACGATGTCAGCGTGCTCAGGCCTGGGACGTTAAGTGCAGTGTGAGTGCAGGCTAGCGGGGGAGTGTCGGGGTGGACGACAATCGCGCTTGGGCACGGTACAAGGCAACCGGGCCGAGTCTGAGTACGCCCTTAGACGCCCTTCTTTCTCGAAGGAGTAAACGGGGACCGCGTCTTCTCAACTGCGACGTCGACCTGACGAGGTTGTGAATCTCGTCACGTTAACAGCCGACTGTGACGCAATAACAACCCTACTGGAACGCTACAGACAGATCGGCATGTACTTTATCGGCCGCCGTAGAACATCGCTTTATTGTAAAACGTCCGCCGAGCCTAACAAACAAACACGCACACGGAGATGTGAACGCCTTCGAGGACAGAAAAGGGTGTGTATTTTAAAACCCCTGGGGAAGGCGAGCGCGGGCACGAGGAGCCGATCGAGCAGAAGCGGAAGACGATCGAGACCAGACCAGAGCGATCAAGATGAACCATATCGACCGTTTACTATCAGCAAAACAAAGCCCGTGTTCAGCTTTAGACCAGACGAGGCGTGGACTCGGATTCGCGTCAAGCAGAGCTGAATTTATCAGAGAGGGGAAAACGTCCCCGTCTTTCTCCGGCGGTCTAATTTCGAGACAACCTTGACACTTCTTTGGGAAATGGCGTTCTGGAAGGTTAATTGCTCTGTGTGTTCCAGGACGGCTCAGCGAATGTAAAAAAGAAAGAAAAAAAAAGAGAAAAAAAAAACGGAACGCTCACGAGAAGGAGGTAAAGAAGCTCGTGGACAAGCTTGAGACATGATCCAGCAGGCACGGCGCACATTCAGAAAGACCTACATTTCATCATTTGGACTCGCCTACCGCATCCAAAAAAAATCACATCTGCGCCGTTAAAGGAGAAAACGAATGCCGAACACGCGCTCTGGGATTTAAAGAAGCAATTTTTACATGCTGCTTGAAGAAGAAATAGGCCACGCTGTACCCCGAAGGAAAAGCCGCTCTCGGTAATCAGTTTCCTAACACTCCTTTTGGTCTCCACACGTGACGTAACGGTACGACAGTTTCACATCGCGATTATCGTGAGCACAACTATCACGGTCATCCGTATTATCACGGTGTTGTTAAAAAGTGCTGAAAATGTACAATAAGTACCGATACACACACTGAAGTCATTTAAACGGGTTTTATATTCGACTATAAAGGGATGGACGGTTGTCACTAGGCAACAAGCGATCGTTTAGTTCAGTGAGAGGACACGACGGAAGGCGGTGGCGGCGGCGGCGCTCGGGAGAACTCCCAATTCCACTCCCAACAGGACCAAATCCGAAGTGCGGTCATATTTTGGATTTTCTAAAAATGCTGAGGGAAACTTAATAGAAGATGGTAACCCTGTCTGTAGAGCTTTCCAGAAAAGAAAGTTGCCGCGAAAGGGGGCGTCGGCAGTTCGTTGGCGCTTTTCCCCCTTCGCCGATCGGCGGCCCGGGTGTTCGGGATACAAGTACGAGTTAGCGATGTGTCGTTCGTGAACAATTCGTTCGTTCTGAACGAATCTTTAATATGACTCGCGAACAAGGAGTCGTCTCATAGTGATTCGTTCATTTTTGACCACGCGTGCGCTGCAACATCCCTATAGGTTCCGTACGGGAAACGGAAACGATTCGTTCACGTCTCGAGTCTTCCGCTTCGAGTCGTTCGTTCTTCCGGTGACCGCACCATAGGAAAAACGCACCACGCAGTACCGGAGACGAGACGAACGAACGACTCGAACCCGAAGATTCGAGAGGTGAACGAATCGTTTCTGTTTCCGGGGAACAGACGTGACAAATGTGACGTGACGAAAAAGAGAACGACTCGGATCAGGAGTTGAGGTGAACTGACAGACTCCGTAGCCAGGAAACCTGATGCTAAGCTATTAATTAATCATTTCTTTTTCTCATCATTCGGCCTCGGCTGCATTAGCCTATAGTTTGTTTTATAGTTTGTTAAGTACTAGATGTGTTGGGGAATTGAACGTGTAACCGAAATGACTCGAAAAAAAAAAAAAAAGATTCGTTCATATTGCTGAATGAGATTCAAAGATCCGAGTCGGTAAAACGACCCGAATTTCCCATCGCTAGCACAAGCAGCTTCAATAACCAGAGAAAGAAAAAACCCTCCTTCTTGCCATTCACAAAAGAATAGTTTTCGTCTCGTACTTACGTTTGAACCTAACGCACTTCACCTCAATGCCGGTAATTATACGGTGTGCGTCATATCCCACCGCCTGCTGCACGACCCACATCAGCTGATCCGCTTGACAAAACTGAGGCAAACTGATGCAGGGCAAAGCGCTCGCAATGCGTCACCGCACAGTTCAACAACAATACGAGGATAAACACTCGTATGCTTATTCGTTAGTCTGTATTAATTCACATAAATATCCAGGGTATTTTATTAGATTACATTAGCTACAACTTTATCGCCTAGTTCCAATCGACCACGGCAACCGAGGGAATTAAAAAACAGGAGCCATCGCTTGCCTTTGGGTTTCCTAATAAGTGTATGATTTGTTCACTACAGTATGTACACTTGCGAAGGTGTGAGGTGATTCAGAAATAAACACCCGGTGCGTCTGAAGTAAAAACCCTCTCCACGGCGACAGAACCAGCTGGCATAGAGAGGATTTTTCCAAATATAGCACCGTTTACATGTGGCCATGATGTTTAAATGACACGAGACACAATATCGGTTACTCTGCTTTATGCTGCATGCGCAAGCAAAACACAGTTTCAGTAAGCGCTTTATTCAGGTCAGGGTTGCAGGTGAGTTGGCAAGGCGACCTGCTTTACCTCCGAGCTGCATCAGCCAAAGAACATATTTAAAAACTAATTTTAAAAAAATCCAAACACATGATTTATGTTATTTTGTTACCAAAGGACACGGGCCTTATTGGAATACAAGTTGAGAGAAACGAGAAGTTCCTATAGCTGGATATTAACAAACATCTCCAACAACAACAGCGCCCCAACAGCGCCCCCATCCCCAACATCGCCCCAACAGCGCCCCCATCCCCAACATCGCCCCAACAGCGCCCCCATCCCCAACATCGCCCCAACAGCGCCCCCATCCCCAACATCGCCCCAACAGCGCCCCCATCCCCAACATCGCCCCAACAGCGCCCCCATCCCCAACATCGCCCCAACAGCGCCCCCATCCCCAACATCGCCCCAACAGCACCCCACCCCCAACATCGCCCCAACAGCGCCCCCATCCCCAACATCGCCCCAACAGCACCCCACCCCCAACATCGCCCCAACAGCACCCCACCCCCAACATCGCCCCAACAGCGCCCCCATCCCCAACATCGCCCCAACAGCGCCCCCATCCCCAACATCGCCCCAACAGCGCCCCCATCCCCAACATCGCCCCAACAGCACCCCACCCCCAACATCGCCCCAACAGCACCCCACCCCCAACATCGCCCCAACAGCGCCCCCATCCCCAACATCGCCCCAACAGCGCCCCCATCCCCAACATCGCCCCAACAGCACCCCACCCCCAACATCGCCCTAACAGCGCCCCCATCCCCAACATCGCCCCACCCCAACATCGCCCCAACAGCGCCCCACCCCCAACATCACCCCCATACCCAACATCGCCCCAACAGCACCCCACCCCCAACATCGCCCTAACAGCGCCCCCATCCCCAACATCGCCCCACCCCAACATCGCCCCAACAGCGCCCCACCCCCAACATCACCCCCATACCCAACATCGCCCCAACAGCGCCCCCATCCCTAGCATCACTTGTGCAACACCAACAACATATCCAACTTGTGTGTTTAATAACTTCCCCCAATTACACGATCCAAACAATGCAACCGCTAACACGTGCGATTAGTAACATCACGACTTCACTGACGAGGGTTTTTATGATGTGGTAATATGGAGCAATAAAACAGCATTATGACACCTTAGTGTAAAAACAAGACCCTTGTGGAAGTTCTGCTTGGCCATCTCCACCCAATATAAGTAAGGAATAACTGACGATGGGCCGCTGAATTATTAGAAGACTACCGCACACCTGAGAACTGAGGTGCTAACGCTAATAACACACCTCAAGACATTGTTCGGGCGTTTCATTTCAAGACATTTGTTAGGTTTTTGTCCTTAAAACGCTTGTGTGTGGAACTAATATATTACGCGTCCCATCTCGGGCCACCGTTGCTAATTAGACCTACACGGAGGCTCGAGCGATTGATATGCAGTTACTGGAGAGAGAGAGAGAGAGAGAGAGAGAGAGGGAGAGAGAGAGAGAGAGAGAGAGAGAGAGTTCACAGTGTTTCTGGGTACAATCTGATAATGTAAAAATAGAACAGATAAATAAATATCGATAGGCCTGCTTGTTCACAGTACATTTTATTACAGAAAATACAAAGAATAAATAAATAAATACAGATACTTATTCACACACACACACGCACGGACTGGCGTAATGAACACACTCGATTAGCGTCGTTCTCAGTGTTGTTTATAACGTTTTAACTGCATAATGACGGGGAATTTCGTAGAAATGTGGAGGACCAGGATGCATCTGATGAACGTGCAGAAATAAATGTGATCCTGTAGAACGTATAAACGTGCACAAAGTGATCATGAAGAACGGTGTAACGTGATCCCATAGAGCGCGAGTGTATATAATGTGATGGTGTTGAAAATGATCGTACTGATCGTACCCGTGTACGACATGTCTGTGCAGACGTACGCGGTATATACTGAGATCGGGTAGACGGTAACGTATACCTGAGGTGTGATGTATGTAACAGGGTAAAAGAAACCGTTTAATGGGACTAATGTAACAGCGACTAAACGTGACATATTTTAGAATACCAGTTCAGAATAAAAGTGAGCATCAACAACTTCACGGCACGTTACGGTCAAATCCAAGGTTAGAAAGCAACTACGCAAAAATGTAGAAGACGACAGTAGAGATTGTAGAGCCTGGAACTGTGATTATGCAGAATGTAACGCACAGACTGTTTTTAAAGCGGTGGTGTGGAATGTAAGTGTTACAGTGGAGAATGTTACTGTTCGTCAGTGTAGAGTGAAACTGAACGCAACAGCGGAGGATGAGAGCGCAGGATATGAATGTGTAGGATGTAACTGCGTAACGTGAGTGTGTAGAATACGCGTGTGTAGGATGTAACTGTGTGAGTGTGTAGAATACGCGTGTGTAGGATCTAACTGCGTAACGTGAGTGTGTAGGATGTAGCTGTGTAACATGAGTGTGTAGAATACGAGTGCGTAGGATCTAACTGTAGAATACGAGTGCGTAGGATCTAACTGTGTAACGTGAGTGCGTAGGATCTAACTGTGTAACGTGAGTGCGTAGGATCTAACTGTGTAACGTGAGTGCGTAGGATCTAACTGTGTAACGTGAGTGCGTACGATCTAACTGTGTAACGTGAGTGCGTAGTATCCAACTGTGTAACGTGAGTGCGTAGGATCTAACTGTGTAACGTGAGTGCGTAGGATCTAACTGTGTAACGTGAGTGTGTAGGATCTAACTGTGTAACGTGAGTGCGTAGGATCTAACTGTGTAACGTGAGTGCGTACGATCTAACTGTGTAACGTGAGTGCGTAGTATCCAACTGTGTAACGTGAGTGCGTAGGATCTAACTGTGTAACGTGAGTGCGTAGTATCTAGCTATGTAACGTGAGTGTGTAGGAGTTAGCTGTGTAACGTGAGTGTGTAGGAGTTAGCTGTGTAACGTGAGTGTGTAGGAGTTAGCTGTGTAACGTGAGTGTGTAGTATACGAGCGTGTAGTATCTAACTGTGTAACGTGAGTGTGTAGGATACAAGTGTGAAGGATCTAACTGTGTAACGTGAGTGTGTAGGATTTAGCTGTGTAACGTGAGTGTGTAGAATACGAGCATGTAGGATCTAACTGTGTAACGTGAGGGTGTAGGACGTAGCTGTGTAACGTGAGTGTGTAGGATCTAACTGTGTAACGTGAGTGTGTAGAATACGAGCGTGTAGGATCTAAATGCGTAACGTGAGTGTGTAGAATACACGTGTGTAGGATGTAACTGTGTGAGTGTGTAGAATACGCGTGTGTAGGATCTAACTGTGTAACGTGAGTGCGTAGGATCTAACTGTGTAACGTGAGTGCGTAGGATCTAACTGTAACGTGAGTGTGTAGGATCTAACTGTGTAACGTGAGTGCGTAGGATCTAACTGTGTAACGTGAGTGCGTAGGATCTAACTGTGTAACGTGAGTGCGTAGGATCTAACTGTGTAACGTGAGTGTGTAGGATTTAGCTGTGTAACGTGAGTGTGTAGGATCTAACTGTGTAACGTGAGTGTAGAATACGGGTGTGTAGGATCTAACTGTGTAACGTGTGTAGTATCTAATTGTGTAACGTGAGTGTAGAATACGAGTGTGTAGGATCTAACTGTGTAACGTGAGTGTGTAGTATCTAACTGTGTAACGTGAGTGTGTAGTATCTAACTGTGTAACGTGAGTGTGTAGTATCTAACTGTGTAACGTGAGTGTGTAGTATCTAACTGTGTAACGTGAGTGTGTAGTATCTAATTGTGTAACGTGAGTGTGTAGTATCTAATTGTGTAACGTGAGTGTGTAGTATCTAACTGTGTAACGTGAGTGTGTAGTATCTAATTGTGTAACGTGAGTGTGTAGAATACGAGTGTGTAGGATCTAACTGTGTAACGTGAGTGTGTAGAATACGAGTGTGTAGGATCTAACTGTGTAACGTGAGTGTGTAGGATCTAACTGTGTAACGTGAGTGTGTAGAATACGAGTGTGTAGGATCTAACTGTGTAACGTGAGTGTAGAATACGGGTGTGTAGGATCTAACTGTGTAACGTGTGTAGTATCTAACTGTGTAACGTGAGTGTAGAATACGAGTGTGTAGGATCTAACTGTGTAACGTGAGTGTGTAGTATCTAATTGTGTAACGTGAGTGTGTAGTATCTAATTGTGTAACGTGAGTGTGTAGTATCTAACTGTGTAACGTGAGTGTGTAGTATCTAATTGTGTAACGTGAGTGTGTAGAATACGAGTGTGTAGGATCTAACTGTGTAACGTGAGTGTAGAATACGAGTGTGTAGGATCTAACTGTGTAACGTGAGTGTGTAGTATCTAATTGTGTAACGTGAGTGTGTAGTATCTAATTGTGTAACGTGAGTGTGTAGTATCTAACTGTGTAACGTGAGTGTGTAGTATCTAATTGTGTAACGTGAGTGTGTAGAATACGAGTGTGTAGGATCTAACTGTGTAACGTGGGTGTGTAGAATACGAGTGTGTAGGATCTAACTGTGTAACGTGAGTGTGTAGGATCTAACTGTGTAACGTGAGTGTGTAGAATACGAGTGTGTAGGATCTAACTGTGTAACGTGAGTGTGTAGGATCTAACTGTGTAACGTGAGTGTGTAGAATACGAGTGTGTAGGATCTAACTGTGTAACGTGAGTGTGTAGGATGTAACTGTGTAACGTGAGTGTGTAGAATACGAGTGTGTAGGATCTAATTGTGTAACGTGAGTGTGTAGTATCTAATTGTGTAACGTGAGTGTGTAGAATACGAGTGTGTAGGACCTGAGTGTGTGAATTTGAAGAATGAGTACAATGAGTGTGTATGATGTCATTGTATGGAATGTGAGTGTGTAAAATCTAACTGTAAGATGCGAGTGTGTAGAATACTTTAGGAGTGTGTAGATGCGAGTGTGGAATGGAAGTGTGTGTGTAAAATATGAATGTGTAGGATGTGTGTGTAGAATCTAACTGTGTAATAAGAGAGTGTGTGTGTGTGTGATGTGTGTAGAATGAGTGAGCTCTAAGATTGTGTAAGAAGATGTGAGTGTAGAATGGTGTGTGTGTGAGTGAGCGCGCGCGCTGTGGCCCCGCCCTCCATTAAAAGCTACGCTGTCTTTCCTCCCTAGCAGCGCGCTTTATTATTCCCCTCACACTGAACACATTTTCAGCTTTATTACCCTGAACTTCAGTTTATCAAGTTAATGTGATTTCAGAAAACTCACCTCACCGCCCTTTTCTCCACACACTGTAGATCTTTATTAGCTGCACTGAAGAGAGGGGGTTTGTGAAGTTGGTATCCAGCACTCGATGTCCCGGCCCCGGACTCCTCCTCACCCAGAGTGCCGAGGTTGCGCTGTACACGGCCCGCTCGGAACCTGCTTCAAAATTACATGTCCAAACAAGTCCCAAAGTGCCCTGTTTTTCGTCTTATTTCCTCCTCTCTTCCACCAGGATCCGTTTTCGTGCTCTCCGCAACGCCGGGTGCCTGTATCCCGCGTTTTACTCGCTGTATCCGGGCGCTGTCGTGCCGCCTCTCCTAGTCCGCCATGTTGCGCCTGGCCGATTGGAATGGGAAAGCAGATTTTCCCAGTGGCAAACCCCGCCTCCTTCCCAGCACAGACCACGCCCACGGGAGCCCATTCTTTTTTTTGGGGCTCGTCCCTGCGCTTACATCAAACCCCGCCCCCATATCGTTCACAGGTGTGTCGCGCCCTCTTGCGGCGACACTGCGCCTTGCATTAAATACACCTACTGTATGTGCATCATAAAACACACAGTCAGGTGTATAAACATTTGGGCATTGACAAAGTTATTGTTATTTCAGCCGTCTACCGCAGCATATTGGAACTGAAAGGGGATTACATATAAAATCTGCACTTTGTGCTCATATTCATTATTCAATTTCAACTCTAATATACTGTGGTACACACTATATAAAATAAATAGTCTTGAAATAATAATAATAAGAAGAAGAAGAAAAAGTCAGTGTTGGGCTTTATGAAAACAAAGGTCTTTAATATGGATCAATATGCATGTTGACATCTCCAATAATAATAATAATGCAATTCTGAGTTGCAGCAATTACATTTATTTATGTTCATTGATGAATAAGTAGTTAACAAACAAATAAATATAATATATAGTTCAATTTCAAATCCAAACTATTTCCTCTCATACAATTCAGTCTCGAAGATAAGGTGTTGAGGTGCCAGAACTGAGAGCCCCGTCAGGACACTACAGGTGTGATGAGGAGCAGAGCGCAGCTGATTGGTTAATACCGGTGTGGCGCAGTCAAGCTGGTACTGGATGCACATTTTTCATGCCATGTTTTTCACTTTCTGTAGCTTGCATTAGCTTGTGCTTATTCTCTCTAGCCAGCACATTTGTCTCATTCATCCTCTTAGCTAGTTAACAAGTTCAGGTGGGGTTTAAAGTAAAGATCCCTACTTTTTTTTTCGATCTAAACACGTTTACACATGAACATTTTCTACATTGATGTTATACTGTTTATGTACAATTCATAGCTTAATCCAGGAATATTTCATTCAGGAAAATGTAGAGTGCGCACACTTCTTACACAGTCATATTATCGGGGAATGCGTAGCGTCGCCAGCATTTTTGCAACCCCATCGGTAACGACACTGAAGCACGTTCACGCAGAAAGGTTGGAAATGACCGCTTGCGTGAACTCGGCGCTCGAAGCGTAGCCTCCCAGGTCTGCCGTGCGCACCTGTACCAAAGAAATAGACCGTTATTTTAGAAACAAACACAAACCCACACGTTTGGAGAGGAGGCTATCCAAATAATATTGACTTTTCCATGTCCCACGTTCTCAGTTGGTCTCGGGTTTCCTCGAAAGAACACGGCAGTAGGTGGATTGACTCTGCTAAAATACCAGGTGTCTATGAGTGTGGGTGTTTTCATAGCACCCCCGAGATGGACGCTCGTATTCTTGACTCGTTCCAAAACGTTCCCGAGAAATCCTGGCTCGTCCACGACCCGGATATATCCGAAACACACATTTTCCATCCATCTTCGGTAACCACTTTATCCTGGTAAGCGTCTTGAGAACATGCGAATCTCCACGCCGACTGCAACTCGAGCTCAGGATCGATGCTTCGGACAACGTCCAGCCGTTATTTACAAGAAGCACGTGGCTCTGCAACCTCTCTCGAAACATATCCGGTCTTCAGATATCCTATACATTTATACAGAGAGCACATCTTGCACTGTTTTTACGTCACCGTTTTATTAGCCAGTGTGAATTTACGCCGGTATAAATTGTATACCAAGAACTACGTGCTCCTGGGCATTGAGGACGGGTTTAAAGCCCGGAGTCATCTAAACGACTCGAAAGATTCATTTGGCGTCACACAGTAGAGAAATGCTTGACGAAACGTAGAGATGGGTTTTCGGTTTATAATGGAATAGGAAGTCCTTGGCATGCTCTGCATGAGTGTTTTCTCACACCTGGTGCAAGGCATGATGGGTTGGATAATTAGCAGTTGTGTGGACAGAGGCGTATGAAATGCGCAGGGTGGTGGTTAAGAATTTTTATAAGTGGTAGCTTCACAAACCCATTTCCCTAAACAACAACAACAACAACAACAACAACAAGAAGTGATACACAAAGGCCTGACAGGAATCAGGAGAGATGACGATTCTCTAGAAAATGCCCACATGACCACGTCATTTTCTAGAAAAGTCTTTATTTCAGCCAGGGTGCCAACACTTTTCTTTCTTTTTGTTGTTGTTTACAGAAGTATTTATTTGAAAAACAAGCAGTTCGATCATTAATAGTGATTTTAGAGGTGAAAGGAAACACTCTCTCTCCTCCCCGACTGCACATCGTTTTAAACAATAAAGCCACAACGCATGAAATGATGCGGTGTTGAGAATATTTCCTTAACCCTTTCCAGTACTGTTCAAAATCCGTCTACGTAAACATCCGTTTCTGTTTCGTTACATACTGGGGTACATACCGAGTAGTTTTTTTTGGTTGCTGCGGCTGAGAAATCAGTTTTAAAATGCCGAACGAGCTCCACTGACCCGTTAACCCACTTAGGCGACCTACAGTTTGTTCAAGCACAAAGAAAACAAGCTCACGGAGTTTTAGGGAATGCTAAACACTAGCAGATATTGATCAAATGAGTAGTACAGTGATACAAACATGACGGCATGACATGATACGTATAGGATTAACGTATAAGATGATGAAAGAAATACTGCCCCTGTGACCCAAACACTGAGCAGTCGGGTTAGAACATCCCGTGTCTAATGAAACGGCGGATATGAGAACTTCTAGTGTGAATAAACAGGACTAGAGACCCGTCCCTGATGCTTTGGATTTGGTGGGGAATATCAGGGTGCTATGGCAGAGGTGTTAAAAGTAAAAGAATGGACAAAAAAAAAGAAAACAGAGGCAAAGTAAAAAAAAAAAAAGGAAAAACAAAATAAAACACACCACAACAACAACATTAAACATTACAGTAGAATAAAAAATAAAAAAAATCAGAGGAAAAACTGCCAGTAATACGGACAAAGTCCGCTCTCAATCACTGACAGCAGCAGAGCAAGCGATGGAAATGGTAAGGGCAGAAGGGGTGGAAAACGGGGGGGGGAGGGGCTAGGGGGAGTGGCCTACTAGGGTCCTTAGTGCACAGGCCGGTGACGAAGGTTGCCCACGATGGCACGGACAAAATCACCCGTAGTGCTGTAACCGCCGAGGTCTCGCGTCCGCACCTGAGACACACACACACACACACACACACACACACACACACACACACACGAGGAAGAGATTTCAATGTCTAATACTACAACCAAGCAGATGCGTGGAGTGCTTTTGGAGCGATCGCTTACACAGATCGGATTCAGACTGCACCGTTACACAATCGTGAGCGTGCAGGAAAAGGAAACGCAAAACGCGAGAAGTTAAAAAGTAATTACGTTAGTAGTTATTAACACGGTCGTGTCCAGGCCCGGATAGTTTTCATGCTTATTCATATCTGTACTATAATTATTCAACGACACCCTCTCGGAAGACCGAATCCATAACGACGTAACGGACTCCTCGCGTTCACGGTCACGACGCACTTCCGTTCTGAAATGCTTCGACTTTCCGACGCCGTCCTTTACCTTCGTCAGTACAGCGAGACAGCGACGTGTGTCCTTCAGGTTTCTTTAACGCCGCGTGATGATGATAATTAGCGTCTGCCGAAAGCTAGTTAAGGACGGAAATGTTTCTGAGACAAGTGAAGACATATTCTGAGCACTGCTGCGTCCCTCTGCGTCGTGTCTTCAATAGCGTCCCGACGCGGGAGCAGTATTAAAAAGAACAAAAGGCGCGTTTGTCCGTATACGACCTACCACTGCTGAAATATTTACTCCTGTTGAGTCGGATTTGTCACTAAATGCACAAACTTCTCATTTCTTCGCACGGAACCTCTTCTTGCATTGACGCATCTATTTTCACTCCAGCTAACGGTCTCCAAGATTCCCACAATGCCGTTGGACTACCTGCTACCTAAAGAGGTCAGAGCGTTTTCGCCGTTCTCGTCTGTACACTCTGCTCAGACAGATCCGGTTCCAAAGCGTTAACTGTCACGCCAAAACCGTGTCGACGCCACCGAAGATATGCTAACTAGCCACACCTCTGCCATAACTCAGCACAACTGCATCATACACAGATCAGCCATAACATTAAAACCACCGACAGGTGACTTGAATAACATTGATTAACTTGTTAAAAAGGCACCTGTCAGGGGGTGGGGTATATTTATTAGGCAGGAAGTGAACAGTCAGTTCTCGAAGTTCACGCGCTGGAAGCAGGAAAAATGGGCGAGCGTAAGGATCCCAGTGACTCCGACAAGGGCCAGATTGTGATGGCTAGACGACTGGGTCGGAGCGTCTCCAAAACAGAGGGTCTTGTGCGGTGTTCCCGTTATGCAGTGGTTACTACCTACCAGAAGTGGTCCAAGGAAGGACAGCCGGTGAACCCGCGACAGGGCGCCCAAGGCTCATCGATACACGTGGAGCGCGAAGGCTAGCCCGTCTGGTCCGATCCCACAGAAGAGCTACTGAAGCACAAACTTCTGAAAAAGTTCACGCTGGTTAAGACAGAAAGGTGTCAGAACACACAGTGCATCACAACCTGCTGCGTTTGGGGCTGCGCAGTCGCAGACCGGTGTCAGCGTGCCCATGCTGACCCCCTATCCACCGCCAAAATGGGCACATGAGCATCAGAACTGGACCACGGAGCGGAAAAAAAAAAAAACGTTTCCGTTGTCCTTGTTCTCCACGTGCTAGCTTTTCCGTCTAAGGCCTATCGCAGGGACACAAGGCGCAAGGCAACAATACGTCGTGGATGGGATGTCGCGGATTGAGATCTCATTCGTACCACGTGTATCATATACGTTCAGCAGAGAACATCCTCTCAGTTAGAACTTGAAGCGGTCCTAAAGCACCGGACACAAGGTTGGAATACACCCTGGATGGCCTGCGAGTCCATTGCAGGGCATCTGGCATGTGTGTGTGTGTGTGTGTGTGTGTGTGTGTGTGTGTGTGTGTGTGTGTGTGTGTGTGTGTGTGTGTACGCATGTGTCCACCTAGGAAACCCACACAGACATGGTGAGAACACGTAAAACAGACAGCAACACTGAATCCAGGCATCTGGAGTAATTCCCCCTAAACCCACGGTCACACACACATCATACCACCACATACATTTACACGTCTCATGCTCGTTAGTTCTTTTCCAGGCCCAAAAGTCCACGTCCAAGAACGGTTTTATTTAAACCACTTATCGACATCTATATTTTATTTCCCAAGCAAGATTTATGCACGTACAGGATTGCACTAATGGAGTCGGGCATTCATGGTTGAGAGACCAGGACAAGCAACACTGCATGAGGCGAGTACATGCAAAATCCGGTCTCAAAGGCAGAAGTGTGCACAGGATTGTTTTTAATCCTAATTCCACCAACGCCGAAGGAATTCCGACCAAGACTGTGTTCACCTCTCTATTATTACACAGTTTGCATAATAACTAGCGACCGAGTGAAAATGTTTTATTCATTTATTTAAAAACAGATCTTGGTTGTGGACTTTTAGATCCTGCTATACATATGTACACACACACACACACACACACAAATACCAAATGCTTCTTACCTTGCCCTGTTTTATAACCCTTTTAACAGCTTCAGACACCATGTTAGAGTGATATTCCAGACTGAAACAAAGAGTTCACGAACAAAACACGTTATGATTTCCATGCGTTTTATAAAGCCGCAACACTCCACCACCAAAACACGAGAGGTCAACAGTGGGATGCATTCGATTAAAGCTATTTCAACCGGTTTATCCATTTGCATAATGCACAGCGAAGCATTTCAAAACCTGGTTTTTCCAGTTCTGAGCCTGTCTTATTTGTGCAATTTTGGTTCAGTTCAATTCACGCAATTGTTTGCATGTATAGGTGTTCATTGACACACCTGTACATGGGGGTGTATACGGTGTTGGGTGTGATGCAGGGAGGTGATGAACTTACTTGAGATGCCTCAGCATGTTAGCAGCACTGAGAAGCATAGCAGTAGGATTAGCAATGTTCCTCCCAACAGCCTGAGCAAAAGGGTGCCTCGCCCCCTGGTGGAGAGACAATGAAACAGAAATGATGTTTCTCGGAAACGTACGTTTCATCTGTAAAAGCGATTAAAACTTTAACACACATGAGATAGACACAATATGTGATTTTCAGGGTCACTTGTTTTCACAGCGATCTAAAAACACTGACCGTCTCAAACACAGCATATTCAGCACTGTAGCTCTCTCCTGGCACCACACCAGCTCCGCCCACCAAACCTGCGGCCAAGTTATCGATGATGTTGCCGTAAAGGTTAGGCATCACCAGGACATCAAACTGGTATGGGTTCTGGACCAGCTAAACGGTAACGCAAAGCACACAGCTTGTAAATGGAGATTGAACTTTGCATGGAATTAACCGGTGAAAGGAAAGGTTTATAAATGAAAAGTTTAGAACTAAAAGGTGAGTTCGGTTAGTCGCAGCACCTGCATGCAGCAGTTGTCAATGATAATGGTCTCGTATTTGATCTTGGGATACAACTCAGCCACCTCAGCACAGCTCTGCAGGAAGAGCCCGTCAGCCAACTTCCTGTTCGGGCCGGTGGGGGAAACAAAAAAAAGAAAAAAGTTCTTACTCTCTTATACAGAGACAAACACACCTGTACACACACTTTGTTTACAAATTTAAGATGATCTCAAGACCCAAGTGAACCTAAGCCATCTCTTCGTTCTCTCCTGAACATCGTCATTAGTTTAAGACAGTGAGCAGAAAATGGCTTTTAAAACGACATAAGCATTGCTTCAGGATCAAGGCCACTTAATGACCTTTTCAAAACTGCTGGTAACAACAAACAACAATTTCCATGCAGAAGGACCTCCACAGTTAAATCGACTATATTTAAAGAAGAAAAAAAAAAGGAAATAAATAGCAACATGTGACGTAGTGTGAATGCCTCATTAAAGAGACTGGTACTAGATTTAAAACCAGGTCCGATAGTATATACACAGTATCATGGCTCACATGATGTTGGCCTTGTGCACGGCTGTGACTTTGTTCCGGCCCTTCTTGGTGGCGTAGTCAAAGGCAAACTTGGCAATGCGGCGTGACTTCACTCTCGTGATGATCTTCAAACACTCCACCACTCCGGTCACACTCTACAGCACACAAAACAAATCCTTACTATAATGGGGTTTTTATTATTATTATTATTATTATTATTATATATATACATACATACACATACATACACATTTGATTGGGCAGAAAACAAGAATAAAAATAAGAAAGCCACTAGTTTTCCTCACAGAAACACTCTTCAAACTAGCGGTAACAGTCAGACCCAGTTTTTCCTAATCTGACCACACATCCTTCTAACTGCACGTTGGTTTATAAAGGGAACAAACTCTACAATTTTAACTGTACATACACTATACAGCATATATGTGTAGAACATATATTCATTATATAGGCCACTAAAACAGCCCATCGGGTCAACAAACCACAATTAGAGGTCGACCGATGGTGGATTTTACCGATATCGATAATTAAGTCGGGCGGTACCTACCTGCCGATAACCGATTAATCAACCGATGGTTTTTAAAATTGATACTGAATGAAAATGTAACACTCAAAGTAAAATACTGCTGAACTTTATTACGAAAATAAACATTACTGACTGCACCATGAAAGTGTACTGTATTTTGTTAAATAAATATATAAATATTAACATATATTAACTATTAATAAATATTAAAGTGAAACAAAAAGATACGCAACCAGAGTGAACCCGTAAAGTAACACTCCAAGTAACAAATTAAAACAGAGACATCCAAATTGAATATAAAACACTGCAAATAACACAACAAAACTTGCCAGCGATAGTTTTTATTTCGCCTCTAGAGGCCGCTCACGCACTGTATAATGACAGCGGGCCCTGGCCAGCCGCTCCCGCTTCACATAAAAACAAACCGAAAGAGTTAAGAGTGGGTATAATTTTTGACTAGTTAGTGACAAGGGTTAAGAAAACACGTCAATATGTCCCAGACAGCTCCTCTCAGCTTCAAAAATTCTAGAAATATAAATAAATTTGTACAATATAATATGAGAGTATTATATAGGAGTATGAGAGTATGAGTATGAGAGAGAGAGCGCTGACGAGAGCGCACGAGAGAGAGAGAACGAGAGAGAGCACGAGAGAGACAAAGAGAGACCTCATGCTCCAGTGAGCTGTATTCGCCCTCAGTCTGCTCGCGGATGATCACCAGGTCCAGGTTGTTGTGGCGTGTGCTGTAACCCGGCAGGCTGTTCACATGAACCACATTAGCAAACAGGTCCAGCTTCCTCCTGTCATCAGAAACAGAAAGACACACACACACACACACACACACACACACACACTCAGGAGCCAAAATATATCTCGCAACACAGTGTAACCAGACATCTTTTCTAGTTACCCCTGAACTATCGGTCAGCTGCTACTTAAACAGTTTCAAAGCATCACTGCAAAATTTTCATTTCAGCTGAAAGTTATCAGTGTTGAAATTTTGGTGCAACATTAATAAATGTAGTTGATATTAATTATATTATATATAATAATAATAATAATAATAGTGTGATTAAGGTGTGTACATGTCTGTAACGCACGTGGATAATGCGACTAAAACAGGAATACTCCACACGTCTTAATTTGTGTTTACTTCGAGTATGACTTTAATCAGATTAAGGTCATCAGAAATCGCGGTTTACATGCTAGTTTCTTAATCAGAATATCGTCTTAATCAGGTTAATATCGGATTATAATGTTGTCCATGTAAACGTACTGATCGTCTTTGGACTGTGGGAGGAAACCGGAGTACCCGGAGGAATCCACCAAAGCACGGGGAGAGCATGCAAACTCGGCGCGCACAGGGATTCGAAAAACCGAGGCGAACAGGCGAACTACTAAGCCGCCATATACAGTAATCATGTTCGAGTGAAATTAAACTGTTGCATAAAATTGCCGGGTTTTGTAAATCTGAAACAACACGGTCTGTCTTGTTTCTTTCATCTTTTATTTGATGCTCTAAAGTCACGACAGTTGAACACGCTCATTTTTTTTAACTCCTGTCTTCTTGCTACTCATCTGTAGTAGTGCTACCGTGTTTGTGTTGTGAATGAAGTCGGACCTTAGTCTCATCTCATAGGAAGCCAGCTCTCCTTTGTACTCCATCGGTGTGTGGATCTTCCCTACGTCCAGAAAACAAACAAACAAACAAACACACTAATCTTTATCAACCCTTATTAGTGAAACTGTTGAACTATGATAATGATTAAACATAGCATTTGTGCAAATGTATAAAGATTATGATTCTTTTGCTGAACAGGAGCGAATTTCAGTGCAGTTTCCATATATTTTTCTTTTCCTTTTCAATCTAGAAGTGATGAAGATGAGGTTGATGGTAAGGTTCATGCGTTTCTAGATCTTCACCGATCATTCCAAACGTACCTTCGAATTAGGAAACCTGTGATACGTTGCTATTCGATTCATTTGACATAACCGTCAGCGTGTTCGCGATTTATAAGCATTCGGCTTTACCTTTGATGGCCACTCTGTTGGTCTTCATGGAGGTCAGCACTTGGTCCAGCTTCTCCTCGCTCGCCATGTTCTGCACCTCACTCAGGTGGAATTCCTCAAACTCCACAGGTATGTCGGCAGCCTGCAGGCAGGGGGAGAGGGAGAGGGATGGAAACTGCTGAAATGCAATCATTTAAGTCTCTAAAACGAGTCTCTAGGAACGGTTTACGTCAGGGGAATCTAAAGTCAGCCAAACTGGAAGATCATCGAAGGAAACAGCACGTCATTCTTAGTCTTCGGTGGCTGGATCAGAGTAGAAATACACGTTTCTCTACCTCTGTACTGGCGTAGCATTATGTTAACATTATAACGTTTTCAGATTTCCTTCTTCACAACTTATCCTGTCACAGGCCTCCTCAAGACTCTGGTCTAGACAAGAGTTTTGGAAACTGGAACTACTGGGATTAAAAAGCTTCTGCTGCTTTAATATAACGTCACCGTTCTGCTCATGTGGAAAAGCTTTACATTTACCTTGAACACTTCTTTCACAGCCATCATGAGTTCAGGTCCGACTCCGTCTCCCGGCACCATCGTGACCTTGAAGGTGCTGTCGGCCCGCGCCGGTGGAGTCTCTGAAGCATTCTGATTGGCCGAGAGGCTCAGCGAGCGCGCACACAGCGGCTTTATGGCAGCACCAGTCAGGCCCTGTGGACGGGTCAAACAGGAAACGGTCAGCAGCGGTCAAAAGGTCACCTAACCATCTATGCTCACGGGACAAACCTTTATATGCACGTGGACCAGTCTTAATTCTGTAAGAAAGTGTTGCGTTAGTGAGCTGTTTCATGCAGAATCTAAATGTCTGTCGATATTGCTGTATTCTGTATTTATGTTTGATAGGTATGTACATTATATAATATAGCCAACCATTATTACTATTGTTTAGTTGTTCCACAAGGTGGCAGCAGTGACCCAAGTCCGTTGATTCTCAAGGTAGTCCAAGAAAAAAGCGGAATAAACGGAAGAGACGGAAACGAGTGCAGGTTCGAAAGTATCCGCATTTGTATAATTCTAGCCTTAAAGAGTATAAGGATTTGTATATGGGTGCTAATCGCGCGAGAGATTGCCCAAGCATTCTTCTTCGTGTTGTTGTGATTCGTCTTCGTTGTCGTCTTTCACAGCAGAAGACCTGCTTTACTGCTCTCTACTGACTCTTGTAGGCCAGGTGCGGTAGTGCAAGTTGTTGTAATGCGCATGCGTCGACCGCCTGCGTACGCGTATATGTCAAATGGAGTACTTTGAAAGGCTATGCGTACGACTGTGCGCACACGCTAGCGTACGCGTAAAAAATGAATGCGGATAATTCTTCAGTGCACTGAAAAGTTGATGATCAGGGAAGAGACGCCCTTATCAAGTCCTAACATTAGCCACTAAAGAAGACGTTCACACACAAAATTGACAAGCTCTACAGGATATTAATATTCAATATTCAAAAAGACAATATTCTCTTAACATGTCCGGCTTTTTAACACAATAGCTGAAGACATTTAGTCCAACCTGGCTTACCATCTAACATTATCTAGCACGTTATGCTAGCTGCTGAGGGACCGTTAGTTTTTCCTACACATACTGCACTGAACTTGCATGGACATCTTTTGTGTTTAATTAAGTTCAACCTCCTCACCTTAAAGGGACGGTTCTGTATTTAGTATCAAATAATCGGCCTGACACTCACCTTGGCCAATGATACAAGGCTTCCCCTCAAGACGGCGGCCATCATGAAAGAAAAACGTCTAGATGCTGTGTGGTAATCATGCAAAAATGTGTTGTTTTCCCACCCGTTTTCGAGAATAGCCACGCCCACAGGCTTGTTGGGGGGGAAAAAAAGTCACTCCTCTTCTTCATCGGTTCATCAAACAAAAGCGTGTAGGGTTCTCTGCCGCCCCCGCGCGCCACCAAGCATCAGGACATGGCTTTTTTTTTCTTTTCTTTTCTTTTTTTTTTAAAATGACTGTATTTCCCTGTTGCACTGCATTCCACTTCCCTTGAATCAGTGTGTAGAAATCATAGCCCTAGGCCATTCTTGTAGGCTTGGCTGTAATAAGAGAGTGGCTTTCACTTAAAAATCACTGTTTCAAACATGATCAAAAGTTTGCTTGTCCAAATATGTAAAAAAAAAAAAAAAAGGCACTTATTTTTTTTCACGACTGTATATTCTTCCCCGTTCGCCACAAGCACTTCAATGGAGTCATGAGGGGAAGTGCTGAGAATGAAATGAAAGCCCATGTCCAAGTCACGTAGTGACACTTCCATAAAGAAACTACTGAGGTGAAAGTGTGTTTTCTATGCTCGTCGTTCAGCTTTTTTTGTTCAGAATAGTTAGGTTCGGTTATCTTCAAGGATGAATTGATGATCGATGTAAATAAATAAATAAATAAATAAATAAATCACAGTTTTCCTCATTCTAAGGCACGTTTGGAATGATAATTACAGGTCTAGAAACACTTTTAAAAACATTTCAGACTGGCATCTTTAACATTTCTAGACTGAGCGGGAAAAAGAACAAAGCACGGAAACTGCACTGAAATATACAGTATATAAATACATTTTTTATTAAAGATTTACTCAATTGATCAACATTAATTACAAAAACTTGACAGTTAACCGAGTGAGCTTGTTCACAGTCAATTTAATTGGTGCAGGAAAGTATCAAAAATGTTTCACACGGTAATCAAGGTACATATGTTAACACGATTCAATGAGCATCCAGCAAATCTTCATGTTCAGAGAGCAGAGCTTCTACGGGACGTCACTGGACAACTAACACACAAAGAAAGAAATGCATTAATTGAGCATTTGTACTGACCGGGTCGTATGAATGCTGGTTAAACATACTGCTAGAAGATTCCTTCAAGTCCCCAGTGTAAACTATGTTTAGTAATGTAATGCAGTGCGTGATGTCTGCACAGATTTAAAGAGCTTAAGAAATGAAAAAAAAAATACTCACCATCTCATAGTCATTGATATATGTGTATTTCTGTTCTCTGTAAAAGTGTCTTTTTTGCATGCAAGTCAGAGTAATCCAGTCACACACCACATTCACCTGGAAAACCATAAAGTTTTTCAAACTTCCAGGATGAACTTCATAACCTGAATTGGGCTGCAGTGATAGGCTAAGACAACAGTACATACAGAATTACACACAAATTGCTTCTTTTTTATTTATTTATTTATTTTTTTTAAGGACTTCTACTCAATATTGGTTAATAACCAAGAGACCAAGTGTAGCTCAAATAGGAGAAGCTGTTCATAGAACAACCATAGCCTGGACACGCCACAAAGCGGGGCTTTATGGAAACGTTGTGAGACATATTAAATCCCATTCGGCATTTGCCAAAAGGCGTGTTGAGACTCGGCAAACATGTGGGAAAGGGCTCTCTGGTCTGATGAGCAGAACGGCACAGAATCCTTTGTTTGGCAGAAACCCAATGTTGCTCATCACCTTGATAACAACTTCCCCGAAGTGAAGCATGGTGGTGGGAGCATCAGAGAGTTAGCCTTGGGCCCTTGATTACTTCCTTGCCTAATGCCGTCCCTATCCAAATCGCAGACTTTCGGTGGAATACTTACACAAAGCGCTTTAATCGCACTAAGAATTCGTCCTGGGTCAGCATTCTTACTCTTTCAAATTTTTCACAACTATTGCGCAATATGTTTCGAGACGAGGTGGGCCTAAATCGTGACTTTCCCCTTCTTAGCTCCCTCTTTTAATCAATACATAAAGCACTTACCAGGCCAAGTAGTGCCAAGCCAGCCCCGATGTTGAGCAACGTTGGGATGATGTTGAATTTCCCTGCCTGTGTAATCAACAAACGGCAATCAATTTGACATTTACGGCATTTGGTAGACGCCCTTATCCAGAGCGGCTTACACGTCTCATTTTTTTTAAAAAATACAACAACCGAGCAGTTGAGGGTTAAGCGCCTTGCTCAAAGGCCCAGCAGGTTCAGCTTAGTGGTGCTGGGATTTGAACTCATGACATTCCAATGTCTTAACCCCTGAGCTACCACTGCTCGCACCATTTTAAATCATTAACACACGGATTGTTTTAGTAGACCTGAAGACAAAGACTCACAGTTCCGAAGACCATAACATCGAAGCGGATGCCGTAGCCTTTGATTAACGTCCTGGTCTCCTGATCGTCTGCGTTTTTGTAATATTTTGAAAACCTGTCATTTTGACATGCACATCAAAAGAGAAACGTAGCAGAAGACGCAGTTACAATCAATGGGCAATCCATCCCAGAGATACATTTCTGTACCTCTATTAATTTATTATAGCCAACCTGAAGTTGTATCCTGGGGCAACGTTGTCGGGATCCTTATTATCTAATCTACGGAATGCATATTGAGGCACACACGACTTCTCAGACAAGTCCAGATCACAGTCCCAGCGGATGTGCACTCCCATCACTCCCCCCTGTGGACCGAGTTGAATTAGTGTATGTCCACAAGTAATTCATTCATGTCTGCAGTCGTTTTCTGCTCTTCTGTATCATTTTATATTATACGATTGAAAAATTCTGGAGTTTCCAAAGTCAGTTTTTACTTTTTAATATCTGAAAAGATACAGCCAAGGCTGACCTGATCTTTGGAAAATGTGCCTCTCTGTTAAGCATAAATAACCCCCCCCACCCACACACACACCCCAGTCAACTGAATTGGTACAACCCATCATTGTATAGCTCCTTTATAAAGAGGTTGTTTTTTTTCCCCCTATTCAGTTTAAATTTAGTACAATTTTGTTTTTAAAACCTTTACGACGGAACTATTTCATTTTATTTTCTCATAATATTTCCTAAAACAAAATAGCCTGTATTAGTTCTTCTACCTGAACTGCCATGTTCTGGAAATCCTCATTGGCTTCCGACACGATGTCTCCGAGTCTAAAGATCGGGCAGTCTGGATCCGTTTTACGGTTAAACACACACTGCGACAAGTAGGTGCTGTTTACATGGGGCAGTATGTTTCGCCTGTAGTAAAGAAAAATAATAATAATAATAATAATGATAGAATATTGTTCATGTTGTAGTATCGTATTGCATGTAAAGAGTCAACTTACTTGTTGAAATTGAATTTGGGGTATCGGATGTTGTTCTTTATAAGGACGGTGAAGTTTTCTGCTTCCGCTAGCATTGGAGGTCTAAGGGACAAAAAAATAAATAAAATTGATTTGAAATCTGTTCCCATATTCACAAACAGTCAAGTCTCTCAGTCATTCATCAAAAATCTTTGATGAGACAAATCCGGAAAAAAAAATAAATAAAAAAAATAGTGAACTCACTCTAATCAAGCAATGACGCGTTATAACTGTAACCAAAGTAAATATACCCAAACAAATCACATAACACGTGCTTTCCTGTTACTTGGAAATGACAATAACAAAAACAAACAAATAATAAATAAAATAATAGGAATTTACTTCGGAGGGTTGTTGTTTTTCTCCAGAGGACACCAGGCGAACACCTCACACGTCTTCTCTGACTCTGAAAAGTTCACACACCTGCCTGTCTGCACACCTTAAAGTCATAAAAAATATATATATTATTGTATAAACTGCAACAATACACCGTTAACTGCGCATAATATTGCGCTACAATAACGCTACAACACAAATTGTGTTAATATTTTTAATACAGATAGAAAACAAAAGGTTAAATCTGTAACCGTTGTTCCATCATTGAGTGAAGGATGTCAAGGTGGATTCCTCTGGAAGCAGTAAAGTATTCCTGTTTGTTCGTTTACTTGCAGCCAAGTCGTCTCCTCGTGACCGAGACCCCATGTGGATAGCCCTTAGCCTATATGTGCGTAAACTCGTCCTCTGGCCATCCCTATCAACCCAGCGTGATCAAGGAGGCCTAGTGGCCCTATACTCCGTCGCAGAACCACGGGTACATTCTTATCCTTATGTCCTACTTCATATTTCCAGACCAGCAGAGCAGTTTTCTTTGGAACTGATGGAGGCTGTACAGGTGCATCTCAAAAAAATGTGAATATCATGGAAAAGTACATTTTCTCCCCCATAATTTAATTCAAAAAGTGGAACTTTCATATATTCTAGATTCATTACATATAAAATGAAATATTTCAAGCCTTTTTTTTTTTTGTTTTGTTTTAATCTCGATGATTACGGCTTACAGCTCACGGAGATCAAAAGATCCAGTATCTCAAAAATATTCGAATAAAGAATTCATAATACAGAAATGCCGAGCTGAGAAGAGCTCTAAACAGCTAATTAACTCAAAACACCTGCGAAGGTTTCCTGAGGCTTTAATCTCTCAGTCTGGTTCAGTACACAACCACAATCAATCACGGGGAAGATGAAAGTAAATGTTGCATTTCATTTGGAAATCAAGGTCCCAGAGTCTAGAGGAAGAGTGGAGATATCGGTCTAATAGGTAGGGAACTTTTACGACAGAAGATGTGCATGAAATGAAACGAAAGCCATTTTAAGGAAGCTGCATGGCTATCGTTTCATTGTTGTCCAACGCGCTGCAGATGGAACTGTATTACAAAGAGAGACGGCACTTCAGTCGGTAGAACCAGCTAGCATGGACTTCCACGTTTAGTGGTGCCCTTCTCTGCATTTCTGTTCCTGCTGCAACTATGTGGTGAAGTTGCTTACTTTTTACTTTCTTAGGGCTACGCAACCTACTGCGACCAGGCAACATCAGAGGAAGAATAACGAATAGTCAGCAGTATTTACATAGTAGAACGGACGTTTTATCGGTTGCCCACATGATCACGGTCATGAGGTGACAACAAGAAGAAAAAGGATTTTCCATGTAATCTCCCTGTACTCAGGGCTGGAATTTACCATTTCGGCGACTGTCATGAAATCCTCTCTTACAGTCTGGATCCGAGACGCATGACGTTTCAGGTCCAGGATTCTATAAGAGACAATATGTAGAATGATTAGTTTTAACAAAGCCTACAGATCAAGTTTAATATGACTAAATCTTGAAATGTTCTGCCTTGCGACGAACGTGCAATGATTTCATATCTACTGAGCGATACATAACGTATCATTTAAAATATCCGAGAACAGAGCTATGATTTTCATTGGAACTGTGGACTAATGTTAGCGTTATCATTCGCATGATCGTTTATTACCATCGCTTTAGAATGGCCTCTGTCTAAAACTTGCCATAACATGCCCTTAACATTTTTCTGAAAATCACGTGATTTTCATCAATACCAGATTTCATTTGTAAACGTTTCCTACGAATGATTTTCGAAATAAATTCGGTCTTATGTCGCCTCGCTGTACGTTTCCACTCTCACACCTAAGGGCAGATTTGACTACATGTTTCCAGACAGTGGGCGGAGGACTCCAGAGGAAACCCACACGGACACCGGGAACACGCACAGATACTCTACGCAGATAGTACCCCAAGTTCAGGATCAAACTGTGGACGCTGGAGCTGTGAGGAAGCAACACTACTTGCAGCACCACGGTGTCGATCATACATAGATTTTCCCCTATGAATATAACTTGCTAGAATCAGTGTGAGAGACTAGCATGCAAGCAGCCTCTACCCACGAAGTCTCACTTCCTGTCTGACAAGAAATGAGGAGATAAGCCGAGTCTACCAACATGCACAGTACAGACCAATCTCCGCTCACCATTTGCTAAGTCCTGCTAAAAGACAAGAAGCACACAGCCATGCACAAATACAACTGGAAGTTAAGTGAAGACTATGTTATTATGTTAGATATTATATTAGTATGAATACTGTACGGCATTATCACAGGGTGTATATCAGCGATCAGGAAAAAGACCTACCTCAGCACATTGGGACTGTGTTTGGTTTGGTGTGATGTTCAGGTTTGTCAACACAAAGAATGAGTTCTCCTCCTGACACACACACACACACACACACACACACACACACACACACACACAAATCCTAATTCATTCATTGTCGAGCAAAATCTATCTGGATATTGGCTCAAAGCGGTCTCTTTAAAGAAACAAAAATTCAATAAACATAAACCCATTAGAAGACAAACCAAGAGGTACAATGGTTTTTACTTCCTTTTGTTATCTATAACAAGACAGGCAATCTGTAGTGGCACACACTAGTGGTAGCAGTAGGACGCAAAGAAAACGAATCAAATGAAACCACTTAACGCGCCAAGAGATTAGATTAGATTAGATTAGATATACTGTATAGTTGACACTTACACTCAAGTTATTTTTTCTTTAATGAATTCAGTATTCGAATTTTCTTCATTCTGAAATATGAACGTAGCAGTTGCGAGTGACTTGGCATTAAACGTACGGATAAGATTTTGTGCCAGAGAGAAATCGTACTGGAAGAACAAAATGGTATTGCTTTTCATTAACGACACGCAAAAACCATGCCACTACAAAAACAAATAAATCAATACATCCCAAAACATTTGATTAAGAATTAACTGCTGAACTTGAGTCAGAAGTGAACGTAATAGCCTGTCGAGTTATAAGAGAAACGCAGTGAAAGTTTTGCCTTTCAGTGTAGCACGTCGTCCACGATACAAATTAAACACAATACCATTTGTGTATTTATGGGGGTCCCCCCCCCACGACCACCACCAGTGTGAACCTTCTCCGTACACATGAAGCTAAACTCATCGAAACATTGAAATGATCTAATCGTGAAGTTAAACACCTGAAATAAACATTCAGATGCTTTCAAACTCAAGCCCAACACCACACTCAAGCCCAAGTTCTGCAGTTCACACAGATCCATCAGTGAGCGTATGTGCTACCACGGCCCGACTTTACAAAAGGGACAGGAAAGAGAATTGTTTCTTAGATGCGTCACAATTTTTCTCTTGCACTGATGCACAAATTTCCAGAATTGGATTTTAAATGAATGACTTTCAGGATAAATCTTTTGAACACTTATGAAAAGTACATTATGCTTAGTGCTTTTTATGATAGATAAGACTGAATATTACATTTCAGAAGCCGAATAATAATTATAATAATAATAAATAAGGGGTCATACTGAAGAAATCCTAACATCGCCTAGAGAAAATCAAAGAAATCGAACACAGAGAATCCATTTGAAGCACCCTGAATCAAATCCATTCCCACGCCTTCATCCTGCATTCCAATGCTGTTTTACAAACGCATCCTCCTTGTCAGATACCCAACACTTTAAAGAAATGATTCATTATCAACAATGTAATAAGTAAGGAAATACCCTAAGCTGACGGTACGTAGGACAGTAGAGCAACAGCACACAAGTATTGTCTGAGCACGGTGAAACAACAAGCTTCACCATCAGTCTGTCCAAAGGTAAATGCTGAACTTCCTTTGAAGAACCCAGAATGAACCAATTAGGCTTGTTTAAATAATAATAAACATTAGATTTTCCTATGTTCAAACTGCTTTTACGTAACCAGCTAATTATCTGTACATGAAAACCAACGTAATCTCGGTACAGCGCTCTGCTTGGTGGTTAACGCATAGACAGGTTAGCAAGCTGGAAAGGAAAACCAGATATTTAACGCTACTACGTCATCACTTCGACTCCACTCGTCACGCCGTTAATGGGAGATTGACGAGGGAGGCTGAAAACAGTATTGGAACACAGGTCTTTGTTTGACCATAATCCAAGTTGTTTTGCTCGATTCCGATCGCTCTCCACGGTACCTTATCTTTCTTAGAACAATGGACTACCTGAGGGGGCACAATGTAGTCGGCCTCGTCCCAAACCCGCAGGCCCAAGTCCGTCGTGTTGGTCAGCGCTAGACCTTTCACCTTGATCGTGACTGAGCTGATGACGGAGTCAGTGTCCTGGTAGCCTTTCTTCAGAATACACACATATCTGTGCAAAGATATTTATTTCAGCAGGCAGACGTTAGAAATGCGTTTATGATTAAAAAAAAAAAAAAAAAACAACGAACATTTTAAATACACAATTGAATCAAATCTAAACAGTTAGTTTGGCTTACGTTATATCAGCTTACATTTTGGATAGATAGATAGATATATAGATAGATAGATAGATAATTACAGACATTACACGTGACATTACAGGCACACTTATCTGTAAGTATAGTTTGTGCAAGTATAGTCTATGTGTAAGCATTCTTTGCCACTTTTTCTGTCTTTTGGAATATTTTTTTTCCCCCACATACTAAATGCAAAACATTCACCTACTGTACACCTGAGAATTGCTGCTTGCTCTGCATTCTTTGTTTACCTGTATCTCGAGGCTGGAATTGCAAGAAATCCCATGGAAAGAAAGTGAGTGTTCGGCTTCTGAATAAAAGTAACAACTGCCCTTTATCATCCTTTGCAATGTAAGGTCTCTGACCAAGAACACGGAGGAGTTCTTAGAGGTGACGACTGTACAGGGGGATATACAAATAGTCATCTAATACTCACTCCGACTTGGAAACAATCAGAGCTTCATGTTCTTTGATTTCTTCAGGACCTTTTACACCATCCTGCCTCTCCGACTCGGTGCATTCCAGGTTAATGTCTCCTGGATCATGGACTATCTGACTGACAGACACAGAACTGTGTGTCAGAAATGTCTATTCACTTGAGCACTTCAGTGAACCATGCTGTCTCCCGTTCTCTTCATTCTGTATACATTGGACTTCTAGTACAAAACCAGCTACTGCCACCTGCAGAAATGACGACTCCTCCGTTGTAGGGTGCATCCGCAAAATGAAGATGAATCGGAGCACAAGAAACTGGAGGAGGACTTTTGTCTTGTGGTGCAGGGAAAATCACCTGCAGCTTGACAAATATGGCAGATTTCCCGCATGCTAAGGAGCCCGTCAAACCAGTTGCGATCCGGGGGGAGGAAGTGGAGATGGTGCCGTCCTACAAGTACCTGGGGATCTACCCGAACAAAAGACTGGACTGAACTGACAACAAGTTTTCTTTCTAAGGAGGTTGAGGTCTTTCATCATGTGCAGCAGGCTATGGCCTGTGGCATGCATGTGGTCTGCTTTGGAGGCAGCATCACTGCAGGGGACACCAAGCACCTCAGTAAAAACTTGTTTTTCCCCCTCCCATGACCTTCAGGAAACGCAGATGATACAACTTCCTGTTCCCTTGGAATAGTCCAGATATTTCATAGGGGTCAATGTGCTCAGGTATCAGGACTGAACGAATGTTGTGGGGCTAAAACTGGGCTGCAGGGGCTTTTGCAGTGGGGTTGTAGTAGCTAGGTCTGATTAACCACGCCCCCAGGGAAATGTGCTCCCAATCACTGATCACCATTGTTTGTCCCACGTGTGCACTCACTAAACTCTCTTCTCTCTTATTACATAAGCGAGTTCATTTCATCAGTAGCGGTTTCCTTCCTGTCTATTTAACGACTACGGTTCATTTTCGTCTGTAGAAGATATAGTATTTTGTATATGCGTAAAATAAATAAATAAATAAAGGTTAGTTTTGCATTACATGTATTCATTTAGCCGACGCTTTTATCCAAAGCGACTTACAAATGAGAAATAAGTTTCCTTCTTTAAGAAAGAAATGATAATATATCAATTCCTAGTCTGACAAAAAAAACAAAAACAACCCATATTCTATTTTATTCTCTTCTATTCGGCACTAAAGCTTGTTCCAGGGAAAGATTCAAAGCTTCGAGTGTGTCGAAAACAGCGACATCTGGTGGTTAGTAATAAATAAATAAACAAATAAAGCATCCAGAAGCTTCTCAAAAGCATGTGGACGCTGGTTTGTAATTTGATGTAAATGATCATTAATAACATACACCGAGATTATAAAATGACACTTACCCTACGATATATGCTATAACCAGAGCCTGGCACAGGCGGTTAATAGCTCCCACTTTCTTACTCTGGATCACTAAGAATTTAGGCGTGGAATAGTCGAAGAAACACCTGATGACTGAGGAGCACCCCATGCTGTTTCTCTTTCAAACGCTTTCCAGGTAAATTAGCTGAAAATCGCCTTGTGACGCGCACAATTCCTTCTTCTTGCTTTCGCGAAAATAAAGTCACATGTTTTAGTAACTAATTAACACAAAGAGCACTAAAAACTCCGACCAGTCAAACATGCTGCTGAGCTCTGATTGTCCCGACTGGGATAACTTCCTTTATACAAGGTTACTTTCGGTTTCGATGATGGAGGTAAAGAGAGTTCAAGAGAAAATGCGATACATTTGAAACATTGTGATTTTTAATGCTTCATTCGTTTTAAGTTGTTTGTAGTACGTGACTGGGGAAATGAAGCCTCATAAAGCACTGAAGTTTTCCCCTGATTGTCCCAGGAAAAGATTCAAAGGTTCGAGTGGGTCTAAAACAGCGCCATCTGGTGGTTAGTAATAAATAAACAAATAAAGCAGCCAAAAGCTTCTCAAAGCCTGTGGATGAAGCTATGTCGGATGAAGCAGACACCATACACTCCATAATTCCCAACATTTGTTCTGTGCACAAATAAAAGCCTAACACGTGTGTGTGTGTGTGTGTGTGTTGTATTTCACCCTCTGATCAATTAATTTACCTATTAAAGTGCACCTATTATGGTTTTTCAAATATTACAGTTCATGTCGTGTGTTGTAGAGCTGTTTGTGAATGTAAAAAGTCTGCAAAGTTTCAAAAATCAAAGCGCACGACAAACAGACTTTGACCTATTATGAGTAGCCGAAACAAGTGGTCAATCATTCCAGACTTACTTCCTGTACAAACCTACATCGGCGGCTCGCTGACAGCGGTAGACCAATCACAACAGACTGGGACGTCTGACCAATCAGAGCAAATTATGCTCTCTGAAAGGAGGAGTTTAGAACGAATCCTTTAGAACGGATCATTAATAGAGTCGGTTTTGACACGGGGGAAAAAAGGTAATGCTGCAATTTAAATTATGAGCATGTTAAAAATGGCAATAAATGCTAGTATGAACTAATATAAGTCAGTATGATGTAACAGAAGAATAATGTACACGTATATGACTAACAGATTTGCATATGGCAAGTAATTTGCCTGAAATGATATTACTTGTATGGCTGAGAATTTAAAAATGTAATTGAGTAAGTTTGAATGAAAACATGCCATTGAGGCATGGACAGACCGATCCATTCATATAAAGTGTGGGACTAAAATGTGAATAAGGACAATGGCGTGATCTGGTTATTAAATGTGCTTATGAGATTTGGCAGAGATAGTGCTTGTGTAACTGTGGGAATGACAGAAAGGTGAGAAAGAAATTTTTTGTAAATGAGTTTTATTGAGAAATAAGAGCTGTTTGACAGTGTTGGGGCTGCCTTAGAGAACACTCTTTCACATGGCACAGAGGAGGCCGGCGTACAAAGAAACTGCAATGCCAAAGTGTATAAATTACCAAAACAAAACCAAAAGTGCAAAAATTCAACAAGAAAAAAAAACCCCAAACTTGCCTGTGACAAATAATAAGTACTTATTTAAATGTAACGTATTGATTATCCGGCTTTCAAACTTTCAGTTTTTCAGCCAACGAGGACACGTAAAGTAAGATCAGGGGTGCGTCTCATTTCTTATTTGCGCATCCTCATTTCCTTTCCTCGCATCCTTTCCTTGCATCTTAGCTCCACCCCCTTAGGATGTGAGGGAAGGATGCAAGGATGAGATGTGAGGAGAGAGGAACCCAAGCAAGTCGAATGGAATATCTTCACTTTCTCAAGCGTCACTTCAGAGCGAGGTCAATTAATGATGACTGTGCAATTAGAGAATCGATATGTCCTTCAAGATGGGTGACGTTGATCCATTTCTGGGTCACGGGCTGGAGGACGGAGGAGCGAGGAAACGAGGAAGCATCAATTTGAGTACTGAGAAGCACCCCATATGACTTGCTTCCATTCCTCTCTCCTCACCTCGCATCCTCGCGTCCTTCTCTTACATCCTAAAGGGGTGGAGCTAAGATGCAAGGAAAGGAAGTGAGAAAAGGAAATGAGGATGCACAAATAAGAAATGGGAAGCACCCAGTGTCATACGTAATATCACTAGTATGTAAATACATCAGCACTTCCTAATCCCTGATGGTTAAATGTTTCCTTCATTGCGCAGTCAGAGAAGTGAATGTAGGCACCATTTTCTTTGACTTGAACCGAAAAAAGTCCCCCGCCCCACTCCACTCTACTCCATCCCACTAGATGCCACTCCAAAATATCAAAACTATGCAGCATTTGGCTAATTTTCTTATTCGAATTTTCAATTCACATCAGAACGATACTGGAGTGGCAAAATATCACCGATAGATGGCGATATTTAGTGATTAGTACAAGCAACTCAAGGCTGTGAGCCTTTATCCACAAAATGGGAACGTTCCTGAACTTTGTACAGTTGATATCAAAAGTCTACACACCCCTGATAAAATGGCAGGTTTGTGCGTAGTAAAGGAGTGACACTAAGATAAATCATGTCAGATCTTTTTCCACCTTTAATGTGAAATTGCAAAGTATATATATAAAGTAAAAAAAAAAAAAAAAAAACAGCAATCATAAACTTTAAGCATACAGTGGTGCTCGAAAGTTTGTGAACCCTTTAGAATCTATATTTTCGCATAAATATGACCTAAAACATCATCAGATTTTCACACAAGTCCTAAAGGTAGTTAAAGAGAACCCAATTAAAGAAATGAGCCAAAAATATTAAACTTGCTCATTTATTTATTGAGGAAAATGATCCAATATTACACATCGGTGAGTGGCAAAAGTATGTGAACCTCTAGGATTAGCAGTTCATTTGAAGTTGAAATCAGAGTCAGGTGTTTTCAATCATTGGGATGACAATCAGGTGTGAGTGAGCGCCCTGTTTTATTTAAAGAACAGGGATCTATCTGATCCTTCACAACACATTTGTGGAAGTGTATCATGGCACGAACAAAGGACCTCAGAGTTGTTTAGTTTAGTTAGTAACGTCACTACTTTTAGTTAACCGTAAACTATGTCTGATGACTGTCACTTCTCCTGTTGCTCCATGGTCCAGTTCTGATGCTCACGTGCCTATTGTAGGTGATTTGGCAGTGGTCAGGTGTTAACATGGGCACACTGACCGGTCTACGGCTACACGGCCCCATACACAGTGTGTACCGACACCTTTCTATCATAGCCAGCATTAACCTTTTAACCCAGTTCACTGGTTGTCCTTCCTTGGACCACTTTTAGTAGGTACTAACCACTGCATACCAGGAACACCCCACAAGACCTGCTGTCTAGGAGATACTCTGACCCAGTTGTCAAGCAATCACAATTTGACCCTGGGCAAAGTCACTCAGATCCTTACGCTTGCCCATTTTTCCTGCTTCCAACACATCAAGACCTGACTGTTCAATTGCTATCCCACCCCTTGACAGGTGTCATTGTAATGAGAGTCTACGTTATTCACTTTACCCATCAACGGCTTTAATGTTATGGCTGATAAAGTTTTATCCAAACCAAAAAGTTTGGTTGTACAGTAAAAAGAACTTGCACCGGTAAGTTCTTTCTACTGTACAACCAAACTTTTTGGTCTGTTGAGATGAATTATTAAGACAAGGGGAAAAGCCACAGCTGTTGTTTTTATTCTCGGGTATAAAAAACTGCATACGAGGCTGATTCCAGCGTTCAGCTGTAGGAAACGTTACACTCACATTCCTCAACGCCCAGCTCTTTCCTCCAGAGTAATGAAGAATTTAGCGGAACAATGCTCTGAAGACTGTTACTCTGCTTCACGGCCAATCAGAGTGCAAGAACTTGAAACTGGAGTAAATGAAATGGCTCAGAAACACTGGGGCACGGCCGATTTACAGGATTCAATCATCAGTGTAATACGAATGCAAAAGCAAATACATACGATCCAAAGTGTCCGTTTTTGACAAGAACAAGTTGTAAGTTGGAAAACAAATGTCCAGGTTAATTACATTGACAAAAATAGACTGTACTGCTCTGAACTGCCCATATTTAAACAGATTTTATATTTATGAACACTGAAAAAAAAATTAAAGGCTAATCACACTGATAAACAATTAGCTTCAATCTTCTGAAACACAAAAGTTAAGTAAAGTAATAAATTTCCCACTAATGGTCAAGATAGGTTTGACACTGGTTGTCTATTTTATTGATTATGTTTCCCCATAACTTTCCGTGAGAGTTAAATTCAGGTTACACGATCAAGCTCGAGTAAATCTGCATTCATAAGCTTGCATTTTCTTTTCTCATAAGAACATTTTGAGGATCCTGGCTTTGAAGTGCTGCAGTTTGCTGCCGTCCATGCTTTGTGCCATTTCCTGGGCTGAGAGGATTCTCTGATGAGCTTCGTCAAACAGTTCAGCACCGATCGCAGCCCGGACTCGATCCCTCCACGCGCTCAGTTTGGGCCGCCCATCAAAGACATCCAAACCAGCACCTACAGGCTGAGAGCCAGGACACAGAAAATAGTGGGTTACGTATGTAAATGTGGTTTTACGGCCGAGTGGATGAAAACCCAGGGCCGTTTCTTCTGGCACAAGGAGTTTTTGCGTGTTTCCTTGATGAGTACCAACAGCAGAGTCATCAGATCGTGACTGTGACCTCATTTGTGTAGCCTATCAAAGGCTCTTCAACCTCCAATTTTTTTTGCCATGGTAACCATGTGAGCTTTAATTTGTTCTTGCTAAATTCTTAGCTAGTTAACACCATTTGCTAAACAGTATGTGGCAATTACAGTGTATTATTCTAAAATACAGAAATATGGTTTTCAAATTAGCCCATGACTGTCTTCACATTTACATGGAAATGATTCAGTTAGGTTTGTACCTGCATGATTTCCACAACAGCGACCAGATCAGCCAGTGAGATCTCCTCTCCGGCGATGAAAGGTCTGTCTTGAAGGAACTTTTCCTCCACGAGCTTCAATGAGCCGTCGAGATCTTCTACGGCGGCATCCATTTTGTCTTTGGGAACCTCCTCGCCCAAAACCACTGGGATCATGAGCTAAAGAGGAAATATTTGCAGTTTAAACACTGCTGCTGTTATAAAACTAAGCAACTGGAAGTTTAAATTAAAAAACAAAAACAAAAAAAATAATTCCTTCACAAGCGACCTTAGACTTAGATTAGACTGATGACTGCTCACCCTTAGCCAGAAAATCTTGGACCCATGGGGTCTCATGGCTGAATGCTGCCAGGACAGGTACTCGTTCACCCGTGCTCTCTTCTGCAGATCGGCTGGGTACCAGTGATCCGGGGTGCCATATTTCTCCACCAGGTACTGCATAATGGCAATGCTGCAGGAAAGTGTATAGAGTGTTGTACTTTTCACTGGTCTTGCATTTGCATTGGATTTTCACTAGGCATGCATTTGCTAGAGAGTCTGATACGTTGCCAGAAATACCCACTTTCACAGAAAGAGGAAATTTGGTTAACATGGCAGATGGCCACACGTGACCTTTTCCCACAAAAAGGCCAACAAACACTTAACATTATCTTGTTTACTCACCACTAACTAAAAAGAAAAAAAAAAACCTCTAATAATGTTTAATGTTTCAGTGGGCTTTTAATTACAGTGTACCAACGCCTTGCGAGAGAGACAACACAACCGGTGTTCTACAGAACAACTAAAGCCTTTCTGCCGATAGGTTTTGTCGAGGAGGTAACCACAACAGGCTTTGAAAACTTGAGATCATCACCAAGGAATTTTTTTTTTGCAAACAAATAACATACTGTCTTTCTCCTGGTGACCCCCTTCAAGGAAATTCAGACATGACTCTGTGTGGCCTTCTCATCCAATTATAAATAGTTTACAAATGAATACATTGAATACTAAAGGGTTGTTTTTTTTTTTTTTTACAATGATGGTCATTTGCTGTGAATCCCACACCTTTCACCCAGGCAGAAATCTCCATCTCGGATGGCGGGTACTTTTCTCATTACGTTGATCTTGCCGAATTCTTCACCATGGTGTTCACCTGGAAATCAAAGTTCAGCTTTAATGAGAAGTTTCTGTACCGCTTATCCTATACAGGGTCGTGGGGAGCCTGGATCCATCTGATACTTCTGAGTGATAGGCTTAGAGTGAAAGAATTTTTATTATTTGCAAAGTACACACAAATAATAAAAAGTCTTTCACTATAAGCCTATCACTCAGAAGTATCAGATGCCTCCCAGTGAGGGCACAGTTTAAGGTCGACCGCCACTCAAACGTGTACAAGCGTGTCAAGTTTGTGACACTGCGTTCCTCCTGGCGTCATGTTCTTCATCAGTCTGAGGTACGGTAGCAGGACATTCTGGCAACAGCCCGAGTTGGTAAAATAAATGAAGAGATGAACCACGTTCACTGCTAAAAAGCATGGGCGGGACATACATACAGTCTAGAGAACATTTACTTGGACGAACACAAGACTAGTACAGGATGTCTCACAAAAAAAAAAAAAAAAAAATAGGGTTCTCTGGCATTTGTTCTGAAATACCAATTAAGTAACAGAATCTGGGTCAGAAGCCATGTTCTGTACTACCCTACCTGCTCAAACAACATTGGTGGTAATGGTTTTAATGGTTAGCTAATGGTGTTTGTAGTGGAAACCATTACAATTTCTGTGATAGTTTCTACTGGTTGTTGTTTTTTTTTTGTTGTTTTTTTTTTTGCTGTTGTGCAGACATGTATGAAATGTCAAATACAGACAGGTATCTTGTACATCTATGAAAGGTATTAAAATTAGGTTTTGAAAAATAATGCACGTGCCTGTATGTGCATTTTAGTGGGGGGTAAAATAAAATTCTCAGTGCATCACATAAGTTGCTCATCAAAGAAGAAAAACCTTTTTTTTAAAAAAAAAAAATTTTTTCGAGGGGGCGGGGCGTTTAAATCTCACCAAGAACCGTGAAGACAGATTTCAAGCTCAAAAAAAACCATTTGCATAACGTTACAATCATATAAAGTACCACATTAATATTACACACACGTCCTGTACACTTACTTTACCAGTACATTATACTATATACAGAGTATTTACTAACACTACTTATATAGTTTAGGACGCAGCCCCAAACTTCTCTGCAGCCTACCTGCCATCAAAGACACCTTCTTATACTCAAACTGGATGTTGTTCTTTTTGGTGAAGATGTAAACCGAGCGGCAAGGCTGAGAAAGCAGGTCCAAATATATTTCCAACACCATTTTTACTCGTTTGTGACCAGTTCCCTTTATTTCTCCTAACGCCCTACAGCCTTCGAGCAGATTAAATAAATAACGCACAAGCCACGCCCATTTCCAACCATTTGAGGAAGCTACTGTCAATCAAACGGCTTTCCTCAGAGTAAGTCCCACCCACGTAGCTCCTGCAACTTTTAACTCTTCGATAACATGATTTATTCCGTTTCGTTCGCGTTTGTTCTACTTTAACAGCACAACCTTGTGTGTATTTGTATTGTTTCCTCAACTGAAGCATATTTTGCGACATTTTCCCGATATTTAAGGCTTTATCATACCGAATTTACCGAAAGACTGAGAGACCTTAGAGAAGTCAGAGGATATTTCCTTCAAGGAAATCACTTCAGAACCCCGGATGTGATATACAATATTCCTTAAAAATTCATAAATCCATATTCTAATTCAATATTGAAAGCTCATACGTGTGATTATATTTCACATTTCTAAACAAACAGGGTTTTTTTTTTTTCTTTTTCTTCATGTATGCAGACTGAAACACATCCATGACCAAGTTCATTTCATTTATTCATCAATCATCAGGAGTGGGAGTGGAGCTGGAGCCTATCCCAGGATACACTGGGAGAATTAATTCACCCTGTTAGGAATGTCAATCCATCACGGATAACTAAGTTTACTTACTTTATTATACTGAGATATTTATTGATGACTTACTATCCATTCATCCATCCATTTTTCCATACCGCTTATCCTACACCCCGGAGCCTATCCTAAAAAGGGGGTGGCGGGGACACCCTGGACGCATGGGTGCCAACCAAACACCAGTCACATGTCTTCAACACATGCCTACAACACGTGTCTTTGGACTTGGGGAGGAAACCAGAGTCCCTGGAGGAAACTCCTGATGCACCACATACACGAGGTCGAGGCAGGATTCGAACCCCCAGCCCCTAAGCCACCCAGACACGGTGCACCCCTACAATGGACTGGTGTCCAGGGCCACAGCCAGGAGTTCTTTTCAAGTTCATGAATCGCTTGCAAGGTTCAACTTTCATCTTTACACCCAGTTAAAAATGACTCTAATGACACTGACACACTACAATCACAAGGAATATACTGGCTTTTGAATAACTTTAGGCCTATATTAATCTCTGTTATATCTTTGGTTGTGCTCACAGATTTGGTTGTGGTCGGTCATTTACTCACAGATTAGGAAACATTTTAATGCAGGATGGAGAGAAAGCATGCTCATCATGGTTGATGAATAACTTTCAGTAAACATTACAAAGAAGAATGCATTCCATCATTGGTGGGTTTATTTATTTATTTATTTTATTTTATTTTATTTGCTGAGCTGTTCGTTTGTACTTTGTACTGCATTCAGTGGATTCAACCCTTCAACTTCGGGTCACTACAGTACACCAAGGCCCAGCAGGAACTTTGGGTTAACAGTTGATGACGTTTACAGACCACACTGCAACAGTCTTCTGATGTTCCTCCTGATCTAGTTCAGTATAGCAACAAGAAGATCAGTCCGTACCTGTCAGACTACGCCATACAACTCTTCACCCAAGCTCATTTCATCTCATGACTGCCCAATGAAACGTTATGATGGCCAGTTGAGCAGCTTACACCATTAAACCCCTGCAGATGATTCAAGGTGCTCTGGAATTATTGATCAGCCTACGTCAGGTTTAAGTGCAGTATGTGCATAATCTTGCTCAGGGTTGCAATCCGTCTGGAGCCTATCCCATGAACACTTGGCATGAGTCAGGAACACACCCTGAAAGTGAAACACCAGGCCATCACAGTGCACTATGCGCACACAAATTCCCATGCTTGTTATACCTTGTGGCAATGTACCGATTTTAACCTGGTGTTTGCATCTGCTATTTAATAAAGGTGCTAGTTGTGGACCTGTGAAGCGCCTGTTTCTCAAACTAGAGACTCTGATGTATTTACCCTCCTGCACAGTTGTGCTCCCTCTTCTTTTCCTATCCTGCTTAGAGCCAGTTTGCACTGCTCTGGAGTTGTACACACTTTTGTAAAATAGCTTCAATTTTTTTTTTGGAAATTTCTCACACGGAATAGCCTGCATTTCTTCTAACAACAATAGACTGACAAGTTTCTGGAGAAAGCTTTTTCCTTCTGGCCATTTTGAGACCACAATTGAACCCACAAATGATGACGCTCCAGATACTCAAGTAGCCCAAAGACGGCCACTTTTATTGCGTCACAAGATTTTTCTAATTACGAACGAGCCTTGTAACATGATAACGTAAGATTACTTAACACAAACCATATGTCCTTTCCTAGAAACCTGACTGCTAGAAATGTGAGCACTTCACATGAGAAAACAACCACAATACAACTACTTTTGTGCACTATACAAAGTTTGAGACACAATATTTGACTGAGGATTGTCTGATTGCGACCTGTTTTCTAATTGGTCAGTAATTTAATGCAATGTTTAATCAAACTTAGTTAAAATATTTTCAGGCTGTTTTTGGATTTTGAATTTTTCTTCATTCAGTTATCCTGTGTGCAATGACTGGGTGAATAATTAAAGACTGGCGAACCCAGATTAATTTAAGAACTCGTTTATTCAAAAGAACTGATCCGACAAAGCTTGGCAAAAATTTCATGCTCTGGAATTCCAGTCAATTTAGAAAGAATTAAAAAAAAAGGGAAAATAATAAACAATAAGGGTAACGGTAAAATAACGAAAATGCAAAGCATTTTTAGACTAATACTTTTCTCTGAGACTGACTCTCTTAACCCTTTGTTTCTCTCCTCGGAAAAAAAAAAAACGTTATAGCCAGTGATCACATGATCAGCTAGACAATGGAACAGAAGTGAAATGAATTTAGGACCAAATTTCATATTATTTAAAACTAATTACAAAAAGTAGCTACTGACATGGTTACCATTTTGAAACATTAACTACACTATTCGTTTCCATTTAAGTCTTTGTTCGTCACTGCTATATTACCTCAAGGAATTTCTTGGGGCTATATGTGCTAATAATTTGGAGTTGATAAATTACCTTAAATATATTCCAGCTTTTGTTTAACCTCATCTACCACGTGTGTGCATGCTTAATTACCCCAAAAAAATATTTCAATGTTTTCCCGTTAATAAGGTGTACACATAAGGTGTAAAACATGACAGGTCATGCAACTTTATCAATTTTCCTATAACAGCATATCTCTTACCACAGCAATAGTTGTTTGTTTGTTTTTTTAACATTTGATTCATGAACAACATGCCAATTGAATGTTGTGGACTATCCACAAGACAAGTCATTACGTCATAATAACTATAAACACTGGTTCCCTCAGCAGCCTCTTTTTCTCTCACTTGAAATGGATAAGACAAAAAGCACATCTGGTCGCATTAACAAGAAACTGGAAAGCACAAAGTCCTCTGTCCTGAAGATTCTCCCACGGTGGGAGATTTACTGACCATTACAAAGCGCCCCGACATCGAAGACTCCATCCATAAATCTTAAATAAACGTACCTTTACAGAAAGCTTCACCGTATTAAGGATTCAGGGTTTTTTTTTTTTTTTCCGCCTTTGATAAATGCATCTTTTATATTAAAGCTTAGATTGTGTGCCGTGTCCATGTGAATTAGTTGTTACTATAGAAGTGATAACGTTAGAACGAATGGATTACTATAAACCTGGTGTTACAGACTCGAGAATTCAACAGGGCTATGTTATAAAGTGATATTGACGGGTACCCCAGGATTCCCACTCAAAGGGTGTTTCTGAATAAAGTTTATTTCTCTGTACACAGAAACATGAGGAACGTTTTAATAGTGGGAATCGCACATACTAAATGTCACACATGCAGCTGAAAGAGTTTACAACTGCTAGAGTACACCTTTAAGAGGATATTTAGAGAAAAAAAAAAATTATATATATGATATAGATATATATATATATATATATATATATATATATATATATATAGATATATATATATATATATATATATATATATATATATGGGGGGGGGGGTGGTTGGGGGGGGTACAGTACTATCCTCCAAATTTCAATTTCAAAATCAAGTGTTTCTCCCACATTGTGCGGAAACACATTTTCCCTTACACAGAACACCAGTATGATGGTAGAAGTAGGGTGTGTTTCTCTACAGGAAGCTCATCACTGTGCTTTTCTTCCCCACCTGCCATGGCTCTAGCGGGTAGAACCTGATCACGATGCTACACAGACAGAAGAAAGAAAAAAAAAAAAGAAGAAAAAAAGTTAAGATGATGTCTCATGACGTGGATACACAAATTTTCACGATAACACACGGATACAAATCTAGCCTGCGTACATACAGTCAGGTCCATAATTATCTGCTAATTACTCTCTTAATGATTATGGAAGTAGGAAAGGTATACTTATTTTTCCTCATCTGTCTTCTGAATATTTTGTATATTCGTTCAAAGAGGTTGGTCAGGACAACACAACCGTTATATATTTAGGTCCTGATAAATAAAAACATGTATGTAGGCTTTCTTTGTGGTGCATTCTCAAGGTATCTGATATCTACAGCCTTCTTCTCTCAAGCGAGTGAAGAAAAAGGAATAAATAAACATGTCAGTTCTTCGGAAGAACATTCGTTGCTCAGCAGTCATGCACCAACAACTCCGTATCACGAACCTGCTAGTTATCTGCTTAATAATCACAAACATGCACCTGGATTCTCAGTGCATGCTGGTATTAAATCATGCACCATACAGTTAATGCCAACCTCTGATCTACACTAACCAGGTGGGCACACAACTCCCAGGATTGCCTTAGAGTAGAGTAAAGAACCACATACATATATACACACACACATATACACATATATATATATGAATCGGCGGTGCTACATCTCCTACTGACCGGTCCTGGCTGAGTCCCAGCTCCTGGGTGAGAAACTGGAAGAGTTTGGCGCTGTGCTCCTTGTTCTTGTCTGCAGTGTCAGTCACAGAGATGGCAGAGACCAAGAGCGACACGGCCGGGGAACATGAACCAGCAATAAGCATGGGCAGATCAGGCTTCACCACCACATTCATCCTCTAGGGAAAGAAAAACCCACCAGAGTGTCAGGTTAAATCCAGGTTATCCTGTGTAACAGTTCTCAAAGCTCTATAATGACACCTATTGGCCTGCCTATACGGGAGCAAGTATAATCGCTTAGATCACAGGAACCTGCACAATTTTGTGTTTTCCCTGCTCCCAAAATACCTGATTTAACTAACCAGCTGAATGGGTTTAAGGTTAGTGTGTTAGAGCGGGGCAAAGAGTAAACTGTGCAGGACGGGGATCACACAAGGGCAAGGTTGGGAACCTCTGGCTTCGATCCTATGTAATCAGAACACTTTAGTTTCTGCAGTACATGTATTTTCACTGTTCTTTATATCCCTCTAATGTTATCTACGGATGTACCTCTGTCATAAATTTGCACTCTGACCGGTCTACTACTACTACTACTACTACTACTACTAAGTATAGTGTACAGTCTATCACTGTAATAACTTCCTCACACAACACTGTTCTGGTGTCACTGAGGTGTGTATCATTTGTCCTGGTTATTTATTGTCTCGCACTGTTGTGTATTTGCATTGGTCCTGGTTGTAATGTATACCTGCTATATTATATAGAGGAATGACAATGACTTGACTTGACTACATCCCATAATTCCAGTGGTTTGAAGGGGCGTGGTTTGGGCAGTTAACCGGTTTTCAGTTGAACAAAAGTCTTCATAAATGCTCGCAGGATGTTTGTTTTAGGCAATACACGAACTCTGGTGCGGTCTGGTAAATCACAGACTTGGATAATAAACAAATACGTAGTTTAATGATACTAAATGTACATGTAAACATTACAAGGTTTTAGGTCACGCTCAATTCCGACTTCACGTCATGACCTTATAACACCATTAGCTAGCCGTTTTAGCTGGAATCTTAACGATACTCACATCCTCTGGTTTTCCCAGAACAGCCGCTGTAGTGGAGCATAGCTTTTTTAGGAAGTCTTCAGAGAATGTACTTGCGGGCAAACTGGTCTCTAAGTCGATAAACGGCATCTTGTTCGGTTCGAAAGAGTAGATGAGTTTATATTCCGCACTGGACACGGCTCTTAAACACGAGCTGCAGGCGAGCCCCTCCCACGCAACACGTGATTGGTTGAAACGCAGAGACGCCTGTTCGTTTGCATCTGTGATTGGTCGGTTTCGTCTAACGCGAGTTCCATTAGCTTGCAGGCGTTTTGATTACTATTATTTGTTTTCTTTTTAAATTGATTGGTACATGAAAATGAAAAACAGTTACATAAGCATTGCAAATCAGTTATTTACAATGACATGAAAACCAACAATATGTAAGTTGAACATAACACATCTTACAACAGATTGACGTGTCAAGGACAGAAAGTACAGTTGTAAACATCCATTAATATCCATCTTCTATACTGCTTTATCCTTTTCAGGGTCATGGGGGAACCTGGAGTCTATCCCAGTGAGCATGGGGCACAAGGCGGGGTACACCCTGGACAGGGTGCCAATCCATCGCAGGGCACAATCACATACACACTCACACACCCATTCATACACTACGGACACTTTGGACATGCCTATCAGCCTACCATGCATGTCTTTGGACTGGGGGAGGAAACCGGAGTACCCGGAGGAACCACAAACCACAAACAAACATGCATCGTTGACATCACTTGTCCTTTCCCCTTCAGTTAACCGACGTTTTTTTACCTGGTGTATTTGATTTGCATTTGGTCTGTTTCAGCTGAAAAAACAGAAACGTGTAGTTTTCTGATGTCTCTCACATCACCATAGCAGGAAACAGTCAACGCTATGGCAAAACCATAGATGACAGTGTGTAATGCCAGTGTCCAAGATCACAAGTCATGAGTACTTCAGAATTCGATCAAACATACCAAATAAACAGACAAGAAGATAAATAGCAGCTCTTTATTTTATCTTACACACAAGTCAAAAACTAGAATGGAAAAAAGTAAATACAGGTCAAGTGCTGGAGTACTGGATCTAGACAATTTGAACCACGTGGACATCTGTGTTTAGTAGTTTTTCTTCCAAAATGCTCTCTTCACACCAGAGATGAAACACCTACAATAGAAGGACGGAAGGAAGGATATTGCACATTTATTTGGTTTACACATTTTTAAAGTTTTATGATAAACTACAAATAAGGTAATGGGAAATCTGCAGAGGTTGGAAAAGTTTAGAACTAGTGCAGGCTGGATGAAAACTTTCCAACCTCTTTCTCTTTGTATACTTTATCCTATAAAGGTAATAAAGCTTGGAAACCCGGGTTTCTTAGTGCATCAGCTCACAGCAAGCAGAATGGTTCTAGGAAGCAATACAAACTGTGTACTGTTCCTGATTTTTTTTTTCCTCTCCTACCCTTATGTATACGCAGATCATGCTGCATTGCGTGAAAAGGTAATGTGCATACCGTGTGAGAATTTGCACTGTTTGAGAGCTTCATTGAAGCCTTCGCACAAGCTGAGGTCGGTCTGAGTGGTAGCACAGTCGAGAAACTGCCTCACTTCGAAAAGACATGGTCCAGCCTGAGGAGGAGCAGCTCGTGCAGGCTCCTACCAGACAGAGAGAGAGAGAGAGAGAGAGAGAGACAGAGAGAGAGAGAGAGAGAGAGAGAGACAGAGAGAGAGAGAGAGAGAGAGAGAGAGAGAAAGCATTATTATCCATATCTTTGACTAACAATACTACATAACAATAACAATACCGTTTACCTTTATTTAAAAATTCTGGTTTTGTTTCTTATTGTACGCTGTTGAAGAAAATTGCATCTGCCTTTCATTTATAGAATGTATTCCACATTAATCGTTTATCCATTTATCAATCTGTCTGTTTGTTTATAAACCATCCTTACATTTATGTGTATTGTGAGCGTGAGGACTTACCTGATGTGCAGGAGCCGGTCTCGGTGTTTCGGAGGAGCTGCTTCCGCTGAAGGCTCCGGTAAGGGCGCCGCCCACGACATGGCCCACGGCGGAGCCCACAGCCACACCGGCGGCCGTCGTGGCCATCTGAGCCATGAGACCTGGCTGTTTGGGCTGGACAGGAGCCGGGGCCAGCGCTGATGGAGATGGAGCCGCCGGCGCTGGAGCGTAGGACTGAGCAGGAGCACTGCGAGTGAGAAGATTAGATTACGGTGTTCGGAAAACACAGTACCCAAAGTTTACCAGAAATTATTCCAATGAAACAGGACATATTGCAGCAAAGCGCTTCTGAGGTGAAACCAGATGATACTCAGAATGGTTGATGAGGTAATAGCTATACGGTAGATTCGAGTAAAAATAAAATATAGCGAATAATCGCTGTAACAGGTATTAATACAGTGTTCAGAACAATATAATACGCGTGCAGTGTCGGACAGTAGCTGGTGTGGTTAGTGGGTGTCTTATATTTGATGAGTTTGCCTGAATTTTTGATGAAGGTTACATACTGTAAGCTCTAATATTTACCAAAACAAGCCTAAATCTGGTGTTAATCCCCATATACTTTCATATTTACATATTACACAGACAAGCAGACATCTTAAGAGCTTGACCTTGAGTGAACCTTGAATTTGGATAGTGACAGGGCAAACCAGTAACTTTTACGTAATCAAATAAGGCTAGACTTTATGTTTGTCCTTTCCTATAATTATAAGGTCTTAATCCCAAGAATCCAACAGATCCGTTTAAACACGCAATTCAGCCACGGATTAGAACAGTTTCAACTCCTCACAGCGTTTAACACACCGGTGTTCTTTACTCAAATACATTAAAAACTGGAGATAGTTACACAACTAGTTAGGTAGGGTTCTTTTCACACCTGTATTCGGTTTTGTCCCGCCTCCTGCACGGAGATTGGCTAGGCCAGAAATCCGTGAGGAGAAACGCACACGGTAAGACCTATCAGCCAATCCTAGCGAAGTAGGCGGAATACCATCAGCCAATCCCGATGCTAAACGGCTGGATTTGTCGGAATATGGGTAGGAAAAACCTCAGATATCAGTTTTAACGACGTAGCTGGATTGTTAAAGGTACTAAACGCAAACCATTTCCGGCACAGTAGTCAGTTTTACCTTGCGGATGCTGAAGGACGACTGCGACTTCCTCTCGCCATGTTTAGAGTAGCTGAGCTACAGCAGTTTGTTCCTGAGCGCTGCAACAGCACGGATGAACTTCTGGCAGCCGGTGCACGTGCAGGTGACCTTGTGTGGATCATATACGCGCATGCGCAGATACGCTCCCTACCAAATGGAGCCACGTGACTTCGATGTGCGAGATTCCTTGGATTAAGCTCGTTAAACTCGAAAAAGAAGCCGAGCCGAGATCATGTCAGAGCAGCTGAAGTGTAACGGTAATGTCCTAACGTGCACTGAGACGGCGAATCAAAATTAAAAGAGACAAATCAGCTGAATAACGGCACTTGATATCGCTTGATCTCTCCACAAAAAGAGCAAGCTTTACGCCCTCTAGTGGAGCAGTAAAGCAATGCATATATACAGTCCATCTTCACTATAGGGAAGACCGTGCAGAGATTTTCGATCGTTGAAATTGACTACGTTTACGTGCACATCCATATTCCGATATTAATCGGAATTTGGCAATATTCTAATATTAGCATTGTGTCACTTAAACGCCGTAATCCGATTGGTCGATTCAGATTAAAACAATATTCCCATCGCCCCCTGGAATATGCCTGTTTAAATCGGAAATTTGCTGTATGTAAACATCTTATTCAGAAAATCCACTCGGAGGAGATGTATGTGCATGCTTAGCCTGCAAGGAATTGTGGGTGCTAACAGATGCTAAGCTGTAGGCTAGGTATTTAGGAATGGCAACTCCTTTTAGCATACTTACATCATCATGTACACAGGGAAAATTCCGATGCCTGTACGCATATAAACATTGTATTCGGAATATGGCCGCAACCCGAACACAGACCTTAAACGGAATTTAACGTGCACGTAAATGTAATCAATTTCCAATGAAAAATAAAGGGTTGTCTTGCAGGATTGATATAAAATTGGAAGTGAAATAGATAGAGATAGAGAATACTTTACCGAATGAACGTATAGACCGAATATGTGTTCCTAAGACACTTTATATCGGTTCATTCATTCACTCATCTTCAGTAAGCGCTTGCGCCTGGTTAGTGTCACAGTGGATCCAGGGTGTCAGGTGGGAGAATTCACCCCACACAGGACACCAGTCCAGCTTTGACAGCTAGCACAAATTTAGCATAGTCAATCTGCATCCAAACATGTTTTTCAGAACTGGGAGAAAACCATAGAACCGGACAGATAGAAAAGCAACCATAATCGAGGATCATTAAGTCACCCTGTGCGAAAAAAAAAAAAAAAAGGTCTTCCTAACAGTACGATGGGAGGAACGGAAGAGTTTTTGTAAGAATTTTGTATGTGCTTAAATGTAGTGTGTATCGCATAACCAATTGAAATCAAGATGGTTACATTTCTATAAGTTGCATCGAAATGCTTTAAATGTAGCCCAGGTATATAATTTCATACTATATTTTCCAAACAAACCTAATTCAGGTGTTAATTCCCGTACATACTTTCATGTTTACATATTACACTGACAAACAGCGTCTTAAGAGCTTGACCTTAAGTGACTCTTGGATTCGGGTAGCAAGAGGACAAGGATTTGGTCCTGGTCAGGATTGTGGTGAGTCCAGGTTTGGGAATACTGACCGGATGTTATGCCAGTTGTGTAAACCAAGCAAGGGGGAAATTCTGTTGCTTCCTTGTGACAGAAAGGTCATTAACATGGGAACGTCCTGTATCTGTTGCATTTACTAATATGACATATTTACAGCATTCATTCGTCTTGGGTAACTGATTTATCCTGTCAGAGTCACGGGGGTTTCAATCAGTGGTTCTCAAACTTCGGGCCGCCAGGGGGCGCCAGCGGGATGCAAAGAAATTCTTGAACATTCTTTTATTTATTTATTTATTTATTTATTTATTTAAATTTTACCTGTAAGTCGGGATTGTCAACCTTTGAACTATGATGTACATACAAATGAGAAATATAAAGAAATTAAATAAATTATACACAGTACACTAAGATGAAACATCCCCAGAGCCATCCGTTGATTCAGTAGCGTACGGTACTGTTAGCCACACGCTGATAAAAACCTACGCCTATTTAGACACAGGACGTAGTCTCTTAACTTTCCAGCTAATACACAAGAGCCTAGCATAGAATAAACACTCGACTGCGGAAATTTGACGACTCTAGGGGGCCACAAAGGGATGCACCCTACACAAGCGGGGGCTCGCGCTGAAAAAGTTTGAGAACCACTGGCATAAAAAGGCCTAGTTTGTGTATATATATTGGGAAGAAAATAGAACAGAGGGTATAAATAATAACTGTGGATGGGATTGGTCAAATTTTCCATAAGACTGGGCTTGAGTGAGATTAAATAAACAGTTGCACACCCCTCTGTTGTGTGTGGAAAAAGTGATGAAGGTAAAGCACCACTACAAAACACTTTAAACTGCCTTATTCATAGCCATGTACTAATTATTATTATTATTATTACTAATTAGTATCAAACCTAGCTGCTGTTCATTCAGTCGTGTTAGGTGTTTATCCTTTCCTTTGCAAGGAAGAAATTTCATGTTACTGGACCTTGGAACAACGCATGTTATTAAAGACTACTATAAAATATTACTGCAGCGTGTCCGTCGTAACAAAGCTGGTGGCTTGTAAGTTTTATCAATAGGCAGTTCATTTTAGTATTCGTCGAGTACCGATTTGCCTGTGTGTGATACGATTTGTTGGCTTGTGCGTATTGACCTGCACTGCCTACGACCGTACCTGCTTATTAAATCACATGATGTACAGTGTACACATGAGCAGATCTGGTTCAAAGTGTCAGTTAGTTCAGCGCAAACATTCCAAATGGAACAAAGCTCCACTTCCCAGCTCTGATACACGTCCAGTTATCTCTAACGACACGGGACCGGAGTGAAACGTGGATTTAAGGGACGTCCGGGATGTTGAGCTTGCTCCGTTTAAAGGTCTGGCTGTATGAAGTGAGAAGGGATGTCATTTTAACCGCTTGCATGCTGCACATACGTTTTACAAATGTTTTACTTAAATGAATTTTCACGGTACCGCTCACGTTGGACAGACTGATCGTCCCGAATCACAATTAAAGCCGCGTGGGCCCGAACCAGGACAAACAGGAGCGAGGAGTAACCGGCGCTTCATGATGTTCACAGGTAAAAAGGAAAGAAAAAGCAACGTTTGTGTGTCGTTAAACACTACCAGACGCAGGTTAAGTAGTCCATTTTCTTATTTTATTCCTGTGTTAATACAATAAATATACAAAACTCAAACTACTCGACATGCGACTGCAAAGGGAGACAAGAGTGCATTTGCACAGTACGATGAAATTATTCAGGACGACAGGCAACCACTCGTCGATTATTATTATCATCATCATCATCATCATCATTATTATTATTATTATTATTTTTTACAAAATATACAAATATCCCTTAGGTTTGCTCGAATGAACGTCACATCACCACCTCCTCAGTGTTTCAACTAATAATGTCATTGTGTTCAAAATCACAACTTAAAAGCCACGATCCAACGCAAACGCAACACACGCACGAACGCACGCACGCACGCACGCACAGGCTCACGTTATACCTTTCTACGGACTCTCCGATTTGATTCGTATTAATATAGAACAAACATTCGGGTGCCATTCGTTGAAACGATGTTTTGTTTTTTTTTTTGTTGTTTTTTTTTAAAAAAAAAAAAAAAAAAAAAAAGGAAGAACGACTTGCAGCAGCTCATCTCGAGATTATAGAACTGGAAACCTTACAATAGCGCACGGGGATGGGGGGGGGGGTTGGGGGGTGGTAGACACGAGGGACATTACACACACACACACACACACACACAGTTTTAAAACAAAGCTATGAGGTAAACGCCTCATAGTAGTGTTTTGTGCGCGCGCGCGTCTGGGTGTTAACGCCCGACTATCGGCTCTTAAGTCAATACTGCAAAGAGGTGACGGAAGCTACCACACACACACACTCGCGGTCTCAAAATACAGACGGCCTATGATCTTGGGAACTGTTTCTCGGAGAGCTGTTTCTCAGTGCTCAAGGCTACAAGGTTGCATTAATGAAGGAGGAATACAAAAACATAGTCTAAAACCTAAAGGGTCCAGTCGGACTGAAATGATGAGACGACTTCAATTTATAAACCTACGTGAGATCACTTGCCGTGGAGTGAAACAGCATTAAGACCCACTCAAATTCACTCAACACACATCTCTCTCTCACACACACGCACGCACACACACGCACGCACGAGTACTAGCATGCTATAATCTTTTCTCTATTTTTCTGCGCCGCTGGAGCATGCCATTAGCAAAAAACGGAGGTGGGAGGCTTTCGTTGCAGATAGTGTTTTCTTCTATCCAGGCTTCTACTGCTCATCAACACCGTCAAACTTCTGATACAGGACCTTGGGCCGAGTCTTAGTGAGCTTCTCAAGCATGTCTAACCCAACTCTTGTGTTTGTAGGTCACCGGACGAGCCTCAGAAGCCAAGTGAAGGAGCTTCAACTTATTTTCGGGAAAGCAGGAACAGCGTGTAAGGCAGAATCGGAGATTTAAAAAAATAATAATAATAAAAATTAAAAAAAAAAGCAAGAGAAAGAGCCAACTGAATCTCCCACTGGGTGCATTCAGTGAGGGACGTTCCTATCGGCCAATGAGGGGCAGGAATGAAATGCTTGTTGGTGTGAGATATTAATGGAATGTGCTGATGACTTGGATGGTGTTCCAACACTCTGTTTGCTTTGAATGTTTACAGTAAGTGGATAAACTCCTTGCTGACATCACTTCCTGTGTTTTTTTTTTTTTAAAAAAAAAAGAGAAACACGAGTCAGCACATGGTCAATCTGAATGGACAAATGGAAAGTGACTGGAGTGTGACTGACACACACACACACACACACACACACACACACACACACACACACACAATCTCAGCATAAAAGCCAGATGAGTGCATCTGCTGAGTGAAGCGGGTAGAGTCTCAGTTAGCCAATGGAGTGTGCCGTATCGATGAAGGGGCGGAGTCTGGGATCCTCCACATCTGAAACAGGCTTACAGACGACTCACAAGTCAAAGGAGTACAAATAAGAAAGAACGGAAAAAAGTGAGAAAGTGGGAGGAGCTTGAAGTTGGGCCTGCTCTCTCTCGGCCAATCAGAATTGCTCTTTGAACGCTCCGCGAGCGGCGGTCGAGGCGGCGTTGGCGGCTGCCGTTTGGACCGTTTTGTTGGACATGACGCCCGTGGCGAATTCCTGTTGGGCCTTCTCAAAGCTCGCACCAGTGGTTCGATACAGCCCATGGACCTAAACACACACACACACACACACAATCATTAAGTAATGTCTATGAACTTCTAGTGGCTAAATATTCTAAGGAGAAACAACAAACACACCCAGTATTGGATTAACACACACACACCCCATCACTAATTCCACAAATTATCTTCAATGACCCATTACTGCACAGTCTCTTTATCCATATGCCAACTTTCCCCACCTGAGACGAGCAGTTTTACCTTTTTAAACATGATGAGAGAGATGACGGCAGAGGCGGTAAACAGGGCAGCAATCAGGATCATGATGATGCCGACAGGAATGCTTTTATTAAGGCCGGTTAACGCCGAGATCCAACCACTACACACACAGATTTAATGTGCAATTCCAACATCATAGTTTTTCTTAAAATGAGATGCAAAACTAAAGTCTAAAGCTGCTCTAATATGAAGTAAGCAGGTGGGAATACCTGACTCCCCAGCCTGTGATGCCAATGGCCTGCATCACATGGACACCGAACTGGCAAATATAGATGAAGAAAAACACAAAGAAGCGGAAAGAGCTGTCACTCCTGCAGAAATAGGGAGGGAGCGAGAGAGAGAGAGAGACAGAATGAATATGGTTAAATGTGTCTGTGATAAAACACATGCGCTATAGTTGTTTTGTACTTGTTCAGACTTACATATGTGCTGATGTGTCATAAGATACAGTACATGAGGACTAAAACACGACTGTACATATTGTTATAGGAAAAATAATCGGATCTGGGGTTGGTGAGATGCTGCCCTATGCCACAGTTTTCCTATAACAGCACTTTATTTCTTTTATGCTACAGCCATTTGAGAATGCTAACAATATTTTATTTATTAAAAGATCATGTGGTTGTTTTTGTTTTGTTTTTTCTCTCCTCAATACATAGTTATGTTTACCCAAAACAAATTAGTTCCTGGTATCACTTACACTGATCAGCCTTAACATTAAAAACCACCTGTCTAATATTGGGTATGTTCCCACAAAACAGTTCTGACCCCCTCGAGGCATGGATTCCACAAGACCTCAGAAAGCGTGCTGTGGTATGGACCGGATTTGTTTGTCCACCACGTAGCACGGACGCTCGATCGGATTGATGTCTGGGGAATCTGGAGGCAGCACCTTGAACTCTCCGGCATGTTCTTCAAACCGCTCCTGAACAGTTTTTTGAAGTGTGGCAGGGCGCATTATCCTACACGAGTATGACTTTAGCCGGATTAAGGTGATCAATAATCGCTGTTTACATGGCAGTTTCTTAATCAGAATATCGTCCTAATCGGGTTAATATTGCATTAGTGTTATCCATGTAAATATACCGAATGAAATATTTAGTTAAATTATCTAATACGTTAACATAGAGTCCTTAAAAGGCTCTGCACTGTTTACGGCTGAGTATTAAATGTTTAGGGCACGTCAGGCTTAGCCGGACTCTTAGTAAAGTCAGGGTAATTCAAATGAGTGTGTGCGTCTTACCTGAACGCTCCATAGAGAGGTCTGTACCAGCAGACGAATGAGCAGGGAGTGAACAGCATGAACCACAGCATGGCCAGGCCAAAGTCAACCCCACGCTGTGAATCTACACAAAACCATGCCAAGCAGCCAAAGATGTTCAGGAACAGTGTTGCTGTGTGGACTGCAAAAACACACACACACACACACACACACACACACAATACATCAGATCTTCAGCAGGTCAAACATAGCACACAGTGAAACCAGGAAAGCGTCACCCACATTCAGCACTTTACCATCACAAGAGTTCCTGAGTATGAGGTAAAAGCAGAGAATTGGTGCATGTGAGGTTTCACCCATGCACACACTCTGGATAATAAAGAAACGAGGACTCAAAGTTGCCGATCACCATTGCATAAACGAAATTCGGACTTTTCACTTGGAGCACTGAAGCGTTTAAACCCATAAACAACTGCTACAAAAAAAAAAAAAAAAAAAAAAAAATTGACGCCCAATACTTTAGATTTTACGGATGTGTATTCACAAAGACGCGTGTTGCTCATACCGAACATCCCTTCGACACACCCGGTACTGTTTGACTTTACAGTATACAGTTCTAGAAGAGTAACGGTTTAGATCTGGTGTCACCCAGAAGACGAGGAGTTCTATCTCGAGTCTGGTTCCTTCTTCAGGAGGATGATATCTCCACCGTCACCTCTGGCTGGCTCACTAGGAATCTACCTCCAGAATTCTCTACAAGTACTCTTTAGAAGTAAAACTGAATTGGATTAAACCTCTTGTGTTTTACAAACGGAATAAATATGAATAAAGATGACAAACGCTCTTTAGTTGAACACAGCAATGGCATTAGCCCCAAATTGAGACCCGTTTTTCTAGATCCATGTCAGACTCAGCATTAATCCTTCTGTCATGATCAGCCTAATGCGAAATGGAGACGTCGAAAAGGGTGATTCAATTATTCACTGCTAGAGAAATAAGCCAAGAAACCAATGTTAAATGTGTGCCTCCATGTTGAACACTCCTGGGATGGAAATCTTGCCAAATACATTCTAATACCGTTCCTATTTGAAACGAGGCAGGAACTATTCATGATTTTCTTTCCTCCTCCCATTCATAAACTCATTTTATTTTAAACTCATTTTGTTTAAGTTTACTCTGCTAATATAGAGCCAACATGCCAGCTTCAATGTATCGTAATTATTTTGCAAAAACATTTGAACAAAACTCTAATTTGACAGAAATACCATACAACATACCATACGACCAAAAGTTTGTGGACACCTCACCACCACATTCATATGTGCTTGTTGAACATATTCCGGAATATTCCAGATTTTGCCTCCTTGCTGCTGTTATAATAACCTCCACTCTGCTGCGGAGGCTTTCCGCTAGACGTCGGAGGGGGATTCGTGTTCATTCGACAACAAGAGCGTTCGTGAGATCAGACACCAACGTTGGGTGAGGAGAACTGGGGTGCAGTCGCTGATTAAATGCATCCCAAAAGGTGTTCACTGGGGTTGAGGTGAGGGCTCTGTTCAGACCACTCAAGTTCTTCCACTCCAGCCTTAGCGGACCACGACTTCCTGGACCTCGCTTTGTACACAGTCATGCTGGAACATGTTTAAGCCTCTTAGTTCCATTGAAGGGAAACCATAATGCTAGAGCATTTAAAAAAAGAAAGACTTTCTAGACAACTCAGTGCTTCCAACTTTGTGGCAACAGTTTGGGGAAGAACCACATACGAGTGTGATGGTCGAGCGTCCACAAACTTTTGGCCATACAGTGTAGCACTCTTTAACGTTCCCATTCCCTCTCGGAGAAACTAAAGCTCGGTACATCTCGGATTACAGCAATCGCTTTAAACGTATCTACAATGTACACAAGAGTGTCTTATCACAAAGTGTCACACCCATCCTGACACATTTAAACAAATCCAAATAACACACTCGCATAACACGAACATGGCATGCTCCACTGGAACGTTCATCGCCGCTTCGGGGAAGAAGAAAGAAAGGAAAAAAAACCCCAAACAGAGCCATTTGTTTCCACAAAAGAGGATTTTTTTTTTGTCTTGTTTTTACAAAGCAGTCCATTTTTAGGTTCGGTAACGATTTATGCGTGCGGAAGCGTGTGATCACATTACAACAGATCTAATTTAGAGCGCCACTTAAGGAGGGGGATCGTCTGAGCAACACATAAATGCTGTATCCGTTACAGAAACTGGAACATGGACAAAATTTGACCATTTGTATGCTTGGTGCGTCGGCTGTGTAGTAAAAATCTGCACAACAGATGCTCAGGTACAACTCGCTTTAATAGGAACACCTGTACCCTTACGCGTTCGTGCATGCTATCGGTCAATCACATGGCAGCGGCGCAACGGATAAAATCATGCAGGTACAGGTCAAGCGATTCGGTTGATGTTCACATCAAAACATCAGAATTTGTGAATGATAAAAAAAACCATCCAGTTCTGCAGGCAGGAATGTCTTATTCATGAGACAGATCAGAGGAGAATGACCAGGCTTGCTCAAGAAGGCTGCATTAACTCAAATAACCACGCTATACAACTGTGATGAGCAGAATAGCATGCCAGCACACGCGACATGCCGAACCGTGAGGCTACAACCTCAGAAGACCGCGCTGTATTTCACTCGTCAGCCGATCTGAGGCTACAGTAGGCACATGCTCACCGAAACAGATCAAAAACATCACTTGGTGTCCCCCCACCCCAAATCTGCAGCCGTACAGTTTCCAGTGGTAACCACGATATCATTGATTATTTTCCTAGGGAGCACCAATACCAGGATGCCCCTGAACAGTTCCACTCAATGCGCTGCTGACTGGCTGACCGAGTGAAAGAGTTTCCGATAAGTGGCTCGTGATTGGACGGGAGACACTCACACATCCACAGGTAGTACATTATCTTAACCGTCTTCTGAAACTCCACCGGGATATCCACGGATATGTCGTGATAGAAACACGGACCCACGGGGAACTTCTCAGGCAGTGGTGGCCAGTTGTTTTTCCTCCCTAAGAAAATGAGAAAAAGGGGTGGGGGAACAGTTTAACCTTAAATATCCTCGAGTGAATTTTCTCAAAACAGAGACGTACAGCGACCGTCAGCGTGTCGAGCAATTTAGACGAACCGCTATAAGTCGGAAAAATGAAAGGACTTAACATTACCAATTATTTACAGCAATTCTTTTAGTTCACGTAACATTATTTTGCATAAAAAAAAAAAAGACCTCTCCCATCAAACCAATCAGAAGTAGAAATTATTAATAATGATAGGAAGAAGAAGAAAAAGCACAATAAAGGCAGAACAACCACAAGCTATCAGTTATTCTGAAGAAATCGAAGACTCTGCATATGAGACATGTGGCCAATAGAGTTCACACCTCCAGATGCATTGAGTGACTGCATCTCTCGCTCTCTGCGGTCGAGCTCTGCAGCTTTCCTCTCCAACTCCTCCTGCCTCCTCATCAACTCGGCCTGGGCCCGTGCCTGATCCTGCAACACACACGTTCAAATGCACCCCGTTACGAACCAGGCTGAACGAGACACACACACACACTCTGTAACATCATATAACGTATTACTGTCGTGTATTATTGTGGCGGTGTTGTCCAGCATCGGCTGTGGACAGAGAGGAGGCGGGTCGAACCGGAGGGGAACACGCAATGGTTCTCACCTGCATGTAATTAGTGAGAGCTGATTTGTTTGCGTCTCTTTGTGTTTTCAGTTCTCCCCCGTAGAGGCCAGAGAGAGCGAGTGAGAGAGAGAGAAAGCCAACTAGCACCGAGCCGTGTGTGGGCGCATGCATGCGCGTGTGTGTGTGTGTATAAAATAAAACCGCTGAAAAGTGAAAGAGAATAAAGCGCCTTTTGAGTTGTTCCAAGCCTGCCTCCAGCTTCCTCATTCCCTCCCTGAACTTGTCAAGGGTTACACACTGGTGCTGAAACCTGGGAAGTATTACAATTATGTTAATACATTATATTTCACAAAATAGGTTTCCCGTCCCATGTAGGGGGAGAATCTATCACGTACTTGTCATCTCTCCTGGATTAAACCCAGCAGAAAATATTACATCCATCCAAGTTCATTATGCAAGCTGAAAATGTTCCGGAAAAGAGTAGCAAGCGTACACAGGAACAATAAAATACTAGTCATGGATGATTTGGGTTTCATGTGGACATCTGTTTACACGACAACTGATGGAGCCTGATAAGCCTATATACCGTGTACAAAATCCGCAGGAAAGTAACCGTGTAAATACCCGAGGAAGCAGTCGGGTCGGACTGCGAAAACGGAATATTTTCCTGTTGGCGAAATCCCTGCGAGCAACGACACGCTGCTTCCTTCGTGCAGAAAGCAGACGCTTGAGCGATGTAGAGCTGAAGTCGATACTGGAATGTTAAAAACATTATTGAATCACGGTGTATGGTCTCCTTCAGGAAAGGGTGTGTGTGTGTGTGTGTGTGTGTGTGTGTGTGTACATTTACGTGGGTTGTGCCCAATGCTGGGACGTACTAGCGCCTTTCTGAGCGCCTCCACGGACTGATTTTAGTCGCAGTGCAGAAATATACCAGGCACACGATTTTTCCTGTTCACTCCAACACACTGGCATTTTAGGAGAGGGGGTTTCCTTACCACCACATCGTTACACCGCGTGACAACAAAATAGCAGCTTAACATCAAAGAAGTGCTCGGATTAACACACTTCCTTCCCCTGATTGGTTATTGGGTTTACAGTCCGTCCTGGCAGACAATTCAACAATAATAAGCACTATATCGCTGCACTGTTATCAGTTCACGTCAAAATAATCCACACCTGGATGGTGTTACGTGACCTGACGTAACAGTACTGTTACCACCACAAAGTGTTTTATTCCTCTAACACCACAGCAATTTCCCAGCAATCATTACTTCTTTTTTTTTTTTTTTTTTTTAAACGTATTAATGAATCTTTAGTTGCATAAATGTAGTGTTGCATAATGTCTGCGAAAAATATTCACGTTATAGCAGCTACAAGCAGTCGTTTCCTCACCGGCCTTTCATTTAAAGACGCCATGCCATGTGAAATCAAATTTTCCTCGATCTTTTTGACGTACAAGTGGTCATTCAACTGTACTATTAAAATGTCCTGCAAGTTTCGTAGCTTGACATGTCCTTCTCGGTACAAAAAGGGCGTTTATTTAACCAAGCTCCGAAAACGGCTCGTTTGGACGCGGCGGGATTCGTGCCGTCACACTGGCGGATACATTTGCATACGACTGCCCCGACGGCGAGACATCAACACCTACTTTTATATCATCGTACCGCTGGCCCCGCCCACTGGCGCTCAGTCGCTGAAAACGCTTCCGCACGTGTTGAAATTTCACTCATAAATGGAATGCTAGCCAATCATAGCAGTAGCAGGTTACACTGAAGTCTAAAAAGGTAAAGGACACAAAAACCCAGTTGTTTCAGTCAGAGGGTCAGAGACAGAGTGGAAAAAGGTCATAAATTACTAAATTTGCTATGTTTTTTTTTTTCTCTCGTTTTGTGCAAAAAATGTTACTAATATTACAATTACACCTCAGAGAAGATCATTTTTTTTTTTAAAAAATGTAAAACTAACATCACGACCCCTTTAAACCAGTAAACCTTTAAATTTAACATCTGAATTACTAAACATTAATAAACACTACTCTCAGAGCTAGTGTTACAGACCATAAACGAACACCTTCTGACCAAACAGATTCGACAGTGCTGCGGTGAGCTGTGTTCTTTGTTCTTTTGCTTGTCGACACCAATCTTGAGAACGGAACGAAACAGAACTCATCTGGCGGCCGACGGAAAGAGGACAGTTCTGGTTTTCTTTTGTCAAAAAGTTCTTGGTACCAAAAGGTCCTACAGACAATTTGAAGGTTGTCGGTAGGTCACCTTAGGGATCAAAACTGCCCCCCTGACCGCCTTATGATTGGTCAAGTGATCTTTGCATAGGCCAATGCCTGGTCCTGTTACTCCTCATGTGAGCATGTGTTTTTTTGTTCTGTTCTGTTCTACAGCTAAATCCTAGCTGGCACAATTTCTCCTCACACACACACACACACACACACACACACACACACACACGCAATCCTAGTTCATTTTCCATCTTCAAAAAAATATAATGCTGAACTCGTATATACATAGTCATGCACGTTTCTAAATGTACCACAGAATCGTTTAACGACGTTTGATTTAGAGTCCCGTTTTAGTTTTAGTCTTTTATGCGTTACGAGTTGATCGTCACCTATTTTTGTAGCTCGTCATTGCTGTAAATGAGGATAAACGTGTTTCCCGAGATTTGAATCAATCCCCTTGGTCATCCCCTTTTCAGGCAATGCTTAAATCCCCCCCCTCCGGCCATGCTGAATTAAACATCCCACCGTATGTCCCCAACAGCTGAGGGGTGTACCATGTGCTGGTTTGGGTGGGAGGGGTGGGGGGGGGGGGGTGGTTGTCCATACCACTCTTCATCGGGGGACAGAAAACATCCACACATTGCACATGTAAATAATTTATTACTTATACGAAGCGTCTCGTTTATTTTTTGGTACACTTTTCCCCACACGTTTCAAGATTTTAAAAAAGTTTGCAACCTGATTGTTTTCCAATGGGAAAGCAAACGTTCGAACGCTGAGACACAATAAACTGACTACACAGTCAAGCGTGTGAGAGTGTAAACAAACAGGAGACAAAAGAGTCTCTTATTATACTATACGTGGAAAAAGGGTTCAGCACTGCTGGAGGTTTATCTTTGTTCCTTACTGAACAGTTAAAGCATTTATTTGTTTATAGCCAACTAGTGAAATAGGATGGATTATCGCTGTAAATAACGTTAACATAAAAAAATAAATAAAACAGCTACAGAAACAAAGACCTGCCGAACAGCAGGCTTCATGATGCCCATTCCTCCTTTTTCCCCCCCGCTCTCCTCACTGTCACAGCTGTCGTCACACTCGCTCTCAATTTGTTATGAGCAAGGAGTACGCCGTCTCAGGAGACGTGGTCTGACTGTGTGAGTGTGTGTGTGTGTGCTTACCGTATGGATTAAATTGAACTTTTTAAAAATCCGTTCAAATTCGTTCATTCGCTGCCGGAGTTTTCGTTCGCCATTCTGGAGTGAATCTCATGTGTGGGCGGGGTTTAACAGCGATTCACTCTCAGTGGCTAGTGAGATTTGGATCGACAGCCTTGTGACCTGGAAGTAGAGACTTCAGTGGTGCGAATTTTGGAGAGCGTTCTGGATGGTTCTCTGTATAGTTGTATAGTGTTTGGAATTTGTAGTGGAAATTACTTACATCCTCCGTCAGTATATATATCAATATTTGAGGTTTGGGTAGTCTCGTACGAGTATTTTTTTCGTGACGAGCTCTCGGGAGTGACACGGAGCACCGTCGTCGTCGTTTGAAGACCATGTTATATTTTTGCCACCTATTGAAGACGATGATTTCGATCATTTTGAGGATTCCACACTGAATAGTTCTGCAGGAACTTGGCTAATCCTGAGCACTTAAAACTGTTGTGTTTTAAACAAATGAGCTATTTTTATGAATCATTTGCTGAACTGGTTTTGTTGGCATTTTCGGTCAGATCTGACCAGCTTTGGAAATGAATACGCCAGTCTCCTACACACCCACACAAACCTATAATCAGGGTTGCGGTTTTTACTGCTGGGCTACTGGCCAATTTTATTTTATTTTTTTAAAGGTTGTGGGTGGAAATACAAAGTCCACAGGTGATGTTTTTTTCCAGGCTAGTTTAAAACTGCTACCAGCAAAGCTGATAACTAAAGATGGTGTTTTTGCTGAAACCTGGGAACCTTGGCTATGATTCTGACAGCACCCGGCTGTAACCCAAGGGATGTATAAACCAGCAGGATGTGCAAGAAATGCAGTAAATACTTTTGCAAGGAACAGGCCACTGCAACTACACATTGTCACCCATGGGGCAGTGGTGGTTTAGCAGCTAAGGTTAACCCTCTGTGATCCAGGGGGCGCTGTATCACGGCGGACCCTGCGCTCCGACCCAAACTTCCTGGCATGCTGGGGAGAAAATAATTTCACTGTGCTGTGACAAATAAAGACTCGTTATCATTATATATAGAGCGCTAATTATGAAGATTGAAATTTGCCGTTTATATTGACTAAACAAACTCGCATTGTTTCTCAAATCGTATATCTATGCTATTACAGATTCTATATTAAGAACTAACTTTAAACAGTTTTTCTATTACAGTTAGTGTTTGAATGTTGTGTTTTTTTTTTTAATTCCTCACGTAGCCTTTTAAAAGGTCTGTTTCGCATCCAGTCTTTGTCTAGATTTTGAATATAAGGTCAGCGTTTTAGAAGGTCAGCTCATGAAGGCGATCGTGACAACTCCGGAACGTTTTCAAGAGAAACGGAGCGCGTCTGTAGTGTTTAACATCGCTGTGCGTCGCTGAAATCGGGCGTATTATACAGTCTGGCTTGGAAACCTGACGGACAGGGATGTTTTGGCTCCGACTTGCCATATATCACTGCAGTGATTTGGCCGAAAAGTTTGGGAACCCGTACCGTACGTTAGGGACCTGAGGTATTGATGGCTGCAGCCATGGCTACTGAAAATAAACACAAGACATGTTTCACAAAGCACAAATCAGACAGCCTGCTTTCTGCTGCCATAGCTTCTCAGTCTACTTAAACCCCAGTTTAACGTATTTGATACCGTGCGAGGTTTAAGCGAGGCGATGTTACAGATTTTATGGTGTTTTCCATAAAACATTTCATTTGAACTATATAATGACCATAATCTTTCAATGGAAACAAAGCATATAGATTTCAAAAGACACTGGCCAACCGAATCAATCTCCACCGTCTGTGCAAAACTAAACCTGAGGTTGAAAGTAATGCTCTGAGAGTGAAAAATCCCACCTGAGATCAAATGCATAAAGCAGCTGGATGTTGGAGCACAACGGGAGATTGATTTCCTTGGCTATGGCATTAATGATTTATTTCCAGTCACCGTAGCCGCACTTACAACGGTCCCTATCGCTGGTGGGATGAGAAGAGGTGTGCGTGTACCTGTGTTTGCTGCGGCGGTGAATAAGCTGGTGGCTCCTCGGTGGGCTTCATGATGGCTGGCTGTGTGTTCGCAGTGGGCGGGACTTTGGGACCCGAGCCGGGCGGAGCCTAACACAACAAAATGAAATATTAATACCGTACAGTACGGTATTTTTTTTTTTCCAAATTTGAAAGAAACAGTGTCACGATTTGATAAAGTTAAGCAAATGGAAAAATTCCGCAGAGAACACCTTATGATCTCCATAACGTGATATAAAGAGACTTACCTGTTTTGCATCTGTAAATGGATTGTACTCCTCCAGGCCTGGTGGCGCATTCCGCGTTACTTGTGTCACCGAGGGATCCTAAAAAAATACAGAAAGCACACAAGTTCAACTTTAAACAAGGATAACACGGACCCTGGATAACCTCTGTGTAGTTCTGTTTAAGGAATTATTTGAGCTGCATTTGACATGTTTAAAGGTGTTATTTGCAGGATTTTTCAGCTGATTTATTACTTGGGTGGGAGGGGGGGGGGGGGCACGCTGGCTTAGTGGTTAGAACGCTTGCCTCGCACCTCTGGGGTTGGGGATTCGAATCCTGCCTCCCCACTTTGTGCACGGTTTCCTCCACCAGTCCAAAGACATTCGCTGTAGGCTGTGTGGCATTTCCAAATTGTCCTTAGTGTGTGAATGTGTGTGCGACTGTGCCCTGTGATGGGATAGCCCCCATACAGGGTGTCCCCTGCTTTGTGCCCCGAGTTCCCTCTGAAAGGGTCCAGGCACCCCCGCGACCCTGTGTAGGATAAGCGGTACAGAAAATGAATGGATGGATATTTGTTACTTCATTATATTGCAAACTGCATAGTGAACACATCCAATGGTGCGCACCAGAGTCGGTCGTTATAGGTCATCACAAAACATAGCTGGTGGAAGAAAAACCTTCCCTGTTCAATCACATCAACACTTAAATAGAACTTTTTCAACAGCTTGAAGTTGGTTAAAAGTCTTACTCAGTAACACACTGTGCCAAAATTGAAAGAAATTCCAGAAATGATGAGGAAGAAGGTGATTGAAATACATCAGTCTGGGAAGGGTTACAAAGCTATTTCAGAGGCTCTGGGACTCTAAAGAACCACAGCGAGAGCCGTGATCTCCAAATGGAAAAACTCGGCACATAGAGAACCTTCAGACCATCCAAAATTCCTCCAAGACCACAGCGACGACTCATCCAGGAAGTCACAAAAGAGCCAAGGACATCATCAAAGGACCTACAGGCCTCTCTTGCATCAATAAAGGTCACTGTTCATGACTCCACTATCAGAAAGACACTGGGGGAAAATGGCATCCATGGAAGAGTGGTGAGGTGAAACCCACTGCTGACCCAGAAGAACATTAAAACTCAGCGTAAAAAAACGCATGGCAAAACAGCAAATTTTTCATTGTTTCTTGAGATCTTGTAATAATTCCTCACTGGTGAGGACACTCCTCCACGTCTTACGTCATCAAATTGCGATCGCTTCGTAAAATCGGCCGAATTTAGAGACTACCGATCGAGTCATAGAATGCGATCATTGGCCGGTACAGATTGGCGTAAAGACTTTTTCACAGCACTATACTTGCCACGGATGGCAAGGAAGCAACACGTACTTCCGAACAACTTCTGGAAATCACGAACACAGATTTGTTTAATCAAAATAATAAGTGCTCTCCTCCGAGCATGTTTAGCCGCACGCGTCTCGGATAACATGTTTCAGACCTCGTCCTTCGGGTCGGTAGCTGCTGTGTGATAAAGAGGGAGCAGTCGGGGGTTAGCTTCGACAAAACCGGGGGTGATTCTGGCAAAAAACAAAGTAACGAAGGACCGAATAAATACACTTCAGAAATACATACAAAGACTTTAGAATAAATAAATCAGTAAATTAACAGAAAAATGCATGCAAAAATAAAATTCAGAAGACATTCAAAAATAGGTTGTTAAATGTTTTTGAGTGGTTAGCACTGTCTGCCTCGCGCCACCGGGGCTGGGGCTTCGATTCCCGCTTCCGTGTTGAGTTTGCATGTTCGCCCTGCGCATCGGGGGGTTTCCTCCGGGTGCTCAGATTTCCTCCCCCAGTCCAGTGCTGTAGCCTGATCGGCATCTCCGGAAAACTTACTTCAGGGGCCAACGTGAACAAATATTACCATCCTGAGATGAGTCATAAGACCAGCAGCAAGCCAAAATACATTACTATGAGGCAGATAAAAATAAATAAATAAATAAATAAATAAATAAATAAATAAATAAACAAACAAACCACATGATCGCTGAACTCATAAGGCATATGTTCTTCATACAAGTGTATTTAATCATACTGACCGTAAACTGAACTCATTTAGGTTAAAATGCATAACGATGATGCAGAATGACATGCAGAACTGCGACTATAACTGAAAAGAAACGTGAAAAAGCACTGATACATGTCCTAACATCATGTTATAATGCCCTGCACATGACCTGGATAATTACAGTGGCTACTTAAAAAAAAAAAAAAAAAAAAAAAAAAAAACCACACAACTTTAAATTTTTAAATAAGGTTACATTATGGTTAAAGGGTTAGAGTTTCAAGAGTGAACGCTAACTGATGCTACCTCGCAAATTAAAGAACGACCTAATTAATTAATGCCGTATACCGTCTGTTGAACACTGGTGCAACGCAATGCCGTTGTCTGCGTCTGTATTCGTTAAGCGCTCCAAATATTAGTATCTGAAATTGTGCATGAACCGGTAATCTTTCATTCACAAATCAGAACAAATAGCAATTTGAAGAACGTGACATTATTATGACTGAACCAGACGTCCTGAGGAACTTTCTGGCAAGCTCTGTATTTTTTTTTCCCCCCCCTATCTAATGTCATTGAGGAAGCAACCTAACAACGGTTCAAAACAATAATGCCTTTTCCTACTCATATTGAACTGGTGTCTGTTGTTAAGAACAATAGCCGCCAGCCAACCGTGGGTGTCAGCGAGATCACGCATGTGGAAGTGGGCGGGTAGCGCTTTCCTCCGGTTGTGTTTACGACACCCTGTGATGTTTGGAAGAAGTTTGGAAAGATGCGGTCGGCTTCATGTGTCTTGGAGGAAGCACATGACAGCCCTTGCCCTCCGTGGCCGGTAGCGGTCCTATGATCGCGGAGAGCTGACTGGTGATGGGGACGGGAGAACCCAAAACAATAACCACCTATTAATACTTCATCAGATTTATTTTAGTGTTTGGGTTTGTTACAACTCCAGAAAGATCAGAAAACAAAGAAGAAGAAAAAAAAACCCCAACAATTTGCTGGACATGCGTTCAGAATCTGTGACGAAGCCAGGACGCAGTTCTGGGGTCCTTTAAAGCAGCTTTTCGTTAACCTGTAAGATTCCCTGGGAAGATTTGCGTTTAATAACTACTAACAGTTTACCAACACAACTATCACTGTTAATCAAAGACTGATTTAAAACATCACCTAGAAGTCTTTCTGTATGGAACAGCCTTCATCTCCGGAGCGCGGATACAGCCCAGAAATGCTCAACATAGGAGTAAGGATGGTATCTTAACAAGAACAACAACCCGTGTTTGAAAGTGTTTAAACTGCGGCACGCCACAGAACCAATCTGCACATGCATTCAAAGAACTAATGAGTCACGACGCGCACAAGAGAGATGATTTATGATAAAAGTATGAGTTAGAAAAGTATGCCCTATAAATCTACTGCAAAAAACTCATGCTTTCTCATTAATCTCTAGTGGCGTCTGCAAACCTAGAGCTAATTCGAGAGCTAAATCTCATTAGCTCGCGACCACTGGATGGAAAAGCATGACGGGAACTGAAACACACACACAAAAAAAAAAGTCCCAAAAGATAGAATGCAAGAGAGAGAAAAGGACTGGGCAAAACAATATTTGAGGGCCTGTCTCCCTCTCGACTCTCGAGCAGTAGGGGGATATTTGATGGGAGTCGCAGCCTATAATTTCCATCTGGCAGGGAAACGATGATTCCAATAATTTCCACTGGCTATAAATAGGTAAAAGCAAGAATCTGTGCGACCAAACATAAGAAAGGACATTCTTCCCCCTCTCCCCCCTTTTAACAGCAAGACAGCGCAGTAAGAAATGCGAGAACATTCAATTAATACTCTTGTCCCACACCTGACAAAATGTATACACGCTGTTGAAGGAGGTCTGAGTACCTGGGGCATCTCTGGCTAGCCGTCAAGAGGCCGGCGCTATGAATATTTCAGACGGTAGAACAATGAATGTTTCATGAGCCAACTGTGTGCGCGCACACACACACACACACACACAGAGAGAGAGAAAGCAAACTGCTTTCTCAAACTCAAACAAGTATTGAGTGACTTTATAACAAGACAGATCAGTAATGCTTAACAGGTCTTAGGAAATTAAATCACAAATACCTCTTACAATCACGCACTGGCTTCCACTTCACAATACAAGTATGTGTGGTCTGACTCGGTGTACAATTTGTCCCGTTTCTAAATCACGGAAACGTGACACCAGTGGTGGCTGATTAGGGATCCGCAAGAACGACCTGGATCTGAGCAGCTCTTCGAATAGATACTCGAGGGAGGGATGATACGTCACATGCACTTGGTTATCGTAATGCCGATACTGCTGTACTAATGACTTCTGGATACCGGGACATGAACATCCCATGATCCCACATTAGGGTTTTTCCCTTCACAGAGAATTTCTAGGTTCTACCAGGCTTACACTAGATGGCCAAATGTTTATGGACACTTCATCACCACACCGATATGGACTTGTTGAACAGCACATTCCAGATTTAGTCCCTCCTTTGGCTGTTACAATAACCTCTGTTCTTCTGGGGAGGCTTTCCGCTAGATTTTCAAGCGGGGTCGTGGGGATTAGGGCTAATTCGGCCGGGAGATCGTGAGCGAGGTCAGGCACTGATGTTCGGATGAGGAGGTCTGGGCGGAAGGTCTTCAACTCCAACGTTGGCAGACCATCTCTTCATGAACCTTGCTTTGTGCACAGGGGGCATGCCGGAACGTGTCTGGTCCTCTGAGTTCCAGCGAAGGGAACTTACAGCATACAAAGACATCCTATACAATTGTGTGCTTCCAGCTTCGTAGAGAAGAACCACATACGAGTGTGATGGTCAGGTGTCCACATACATTTGGCCATATTGTGTGCCAGGCATATAGTAAAATTTGACATACTGATGTATTCAACTCAAAGTACATGGGCAGGAGCAGGCAGTCAAATATTAAGCCCACGGGACAAGATGTTCAGTAGAACGCAGATTAAGTCCATTTTACACCACAACACACACACACACACACACACACACGGCGCGTTTCATCCAGTTCCGCTTGCGTGTAGAGCGTTCACTTTCTGGTTTATTCACTGGTTCAGTAAATATAACATGGAACTAGCTGGACTAGCAGGTTATTCTAAACACACACCGCCAGCATGATCTTCCAGTAGGTTTTACTTCGTGGTGTTTTCCTTCTGTGTGCCCGATGTTCCCGGCACAGACTCCAGACGCTCTGCAACCCTGACAGGGATAAAGCAGTTATTCAAGATGAATGAATGAGAGCATGCGCTGCTACTGTAGGACTGTAAACGGAAATATTAATCTGAACACGATGTCGTATATTATCATAAAATGATATTTGATTACACCTCTCTAAACAGGTATATCGGTTCATTAACAGGTATTTCTTATAGTCAGATTAGACAGAAGGCACGTCCCTAGTATCTACACCGATATCACGGCTGCGTACCAGCTCTATCAGATTAATCCACTGATGGCGCTTACACAATTTATCTCCAGTGCTTTTTTTTCCCCTCCCCCTTTTCAGCTCTACTTCCCTAGTTGTGTCTTTCCATATCTGCTTCACTTCACCTTTCTTTCTCCACTCGTACCTTTACAGCTGCTTATTCTGCAGCGCGATACGTCAGGCGTTTGCGCGAAAACACGCTTCATATCCTGTTCCTATCCGTTTCGCTCCTCCCCCAGCTTTATCGACTGGATATAACCAGGATCATATTCGCTCAGCGGGTTTTTGCCGCTGTCGCCTGTAGCAAAAACTCTCGCTGGTGCTCAAGAATACTCCCGACACCACTTCAATGCAGTTTCGCTGGACAAATATAAGCAGCCATGAAATTACTCCAACGTTTTGACAGGCAGCTGCAGTGTGCCGTTCATCCACAAAACGTGTCTGACGCTTGAGAACGTTCTTTCAGACGTCATGACTCAAGACCTGGCATGAATTTGTAGCTCGAATGGTTTTTTTTTTTTTCCTATTCTGCAGACACTGCTCACTTGACTGTACATGTTGCTCTCGAATGTATAATAAAGGTGTTCTAGCATGCCAATGCTCCTTCTCATGTTCACGTCGAGTCGGCAGCGGTCAGTCGACGTGCTTCCTCGGTACTGGGTGATGTACACGATTCTGACTGCTCTCCTGGTACTGATGATTTGATACATCCTCACCTGCTTCCCAAATTACGCAAAGCATTAGAGAGGCGATGGCAACGGGCTGGAAGACGAGTTGTGTCCTCTGTCCACGTGCCAGAAAGTACGTCACTCGGAGGATCGGTTAACGTGTTCATACTGATACAGCTTCATCAGCTGAAAAGTTACTTATATTTATAGTACCTACATGGAATATAATCAGACAAAAATCACTTCCAAATCCAATTCAAATCTTTCCCCTTTGCAACAGGTATTTTATCAGTCTGTCAATACGTTAAAAAAAATATCTATTAAGCGTATATCTTATTGTTATTCTTTATTTAGTCAAATTTAAAGCCTCGTCACCACCAAGAACCATCGATGCACACCGAAGCATGTTCTCAGACATGCGTGTGTGTGTGTGTGTGTGAGAGAGAGAGAGAGAAGGTGCCATGTTAATGATGGTGAGGATTGTGAAGCTTTTCATAGGCTGTTTTTGCGTGGGTGGCTTGATTGTGGGGGGTGAGCGCAGGCCGTGATTAAAGGGATAAACAGATGCACGGCTTTATTATTGAGAGCGGGACGGAGGAAGGTTTGACAAATCTTTATTAAAAAAATCATTAAAAAAAAGAAAGAAAGATGGGACCAAGACGTCAACATGGACTGCGTTTATGTTAAATAGTCCTAAGAAGGATTACAGGTAAAGGTGAAGCGCACACACATCTGGAAGGTCGGCACTGAGATTAACATCTGTACGCTTCACACCACCACTGTGGAACCGGTGTGCATCTGGATTCCGTAACGAAACGTTGAGAAAAGAAGAAGGACAGCTCAGTCGTTTCTACCAAAGTGTAACTTCCAGTAAATTTTTTAAAAAGAGACCTGACAGGTGCTGATTCAGCCGCAATACACCGATCGGCCATAACGTTAAAACCACCTGCCTGATGTTGCGTTAGTCCTCCTTGTGCCTCCGAAACAGCTCCGACCCGTTCAGGCATGGACTTCACAAGACCTCTGAAGGTCTGCTGTGGTATCTGGCACCAAGTTGCGAGGTTGGGCCTCCATGCTTCAGCTTTGTCTGTCCAGCACATCGCATGACTGTGTCGCTGGTTCACCGGTTGTCCTTCCTTGGACCAGTTTTTGTAGGTACTAACCAGTGCATACTGGGAACACCCCACATGTTGGAGATGCTCTGACCCAGTCGATTTGACCCAAAAAAAAAAAAAAGTCGCTCAGATCCTTACACTTGCCCATTTTTCCTGCTTCTAACACATCAACTTCGAGAACTGACTGTTCACTTCCTGCCTAATATATCCCACCCCTTGACAGGTGCCACTGTAACGAAATAATCAATGTTATTCACGTCACGTCCCGGTGGTTTTAATGTTATGGCTGATCGGTAATCGTGCTGTGTAAGGGATAAAACATGATGAGGTGTGTTTCCTATAGGAAAATAATCAATGGCAGAGTGCTGTGATGCAGCTTGCCTCAAAGCTGATTCTTTTTCACATAATTTGTCTTGACAGATAGCCTACTAACTTGCTATCTAGGGTCGAGGGTCCGAATCCCACCTCTACCCTGTGTGCATGTTCTCCCTGTGCATCACGGGTTTCCTCTGGGTACTCCGGTTTCCTCCCCCAGTCCAAAGACATGCACTGTAGCCTGATTTCCAATGGGAGTGCGATGCGAGTGTGTGTGTGTGTGTGTGTGTGTGTGTGTGTGAGAGAGATTCTGCCCTGTGATGGACTGGCATCCCGGCCAGGGTGTCCCTCGCCTCAGGCCCCGAGTCCCCGGGGACAGGCTCGATTCGCCCCACGACCCTCTGTAGGATAAGCGGTACAGAAAATACAAGGATGGATGGAGTTTCCGATCGACATCGGACCTCGGGTATACTTTTACTGGTCTTCCATCTTAAACTCATTTGTACGTCAAATACTACCTCTCGTGTAGTGTGTTATAAAACTGTTTGTGAATATAAAAAGTCTGCAAAGTTTCAAAAATCAAAGCGCACGAGAAACGGAGTTATCGACTCCCAAAAGAAGGAACCGATTCTGAACAGCCGAAACGAGTCGTTAGTGATTCCAGACTTACTTCCTGTACTAACCTATGTAGGTTTGTAACAGAAAAAAAAACAACAACAAAAAAAAACAGCCTCTGTTCTTCATCAGCTGCTCGCTGACAGCGGTAGACCAATCAAAAAAGACTGGGACGTCTGACCAATCAGAGCAGAGTTGCTCTTTGAAAGGACGAGTTTAGAACGAATCCTTTAGAACGGATCATTTAACGAATCGTTTGTGACAGTGGGGGGAAAAAAGGTAACGCTGCAATTTAAATTATGAGCACATTAAAGTGTTTTTTGACCTCGGATGTGTGTAAATCTATTGTATGAGACTTTTAAACAAAATTAGTCACGTTTCAAAACCATAATAGGTGCACTTTAAAGCTGCTGTCGTCCATCTACTGCAGAACACAGGGGCCTTCCCCCTTCTTCATCTTAGCACGCCTTATTCGCCGTTGTGCCAAAGGATCTGGAGGTATTACAAGTAGCGAATGCCTCAACAGACGAGTGCGACGGTATACTGCGCTACAGAAATCTCACGTTGTAAAGGTTGTCTTGCCAACGTTTTTGAGAGTTTTACGCAGACACTGGGACACACCATGGCTGTTGCTTGGTAATCAGTCCATAAATTTCTCACAGAAACCCTTCAAACAGCTATTGGCAATATGAGTCACTGGGTGCATCTTAAATGATGTACTTCTATAGTGCACTAGGTAGTCTTTGTGCCGGTAAATACGACAACCGCTATTAATGCCTAGATTATGTATCACAGGAAGACAATGCAAGTCTGGACACTTTTCATCCTCGATGACGTAGCAGGAAGCTTAGTAACTGGACGATACACCAAGCAAGACAGCCACGCAAAATTTCACATGGACGATACGATCTGAAAAATTTCCCGCCGTTCCTATACAGCAGGGTTAAACGACTCCAGTTTCAGAAAGTTTGTTCGATCAAATGGGACTGAATGGCAACCCAAGCTACCTCAGAATACTTAAATACTCAGGAGTGGTTTTGTTTCGTTTCGAATCGGCTCGTCACGTGATCACTTCTGACTCAAACCAGTCGTCGATTTTAAGCTTGAAGCGGAAAGATAAATGCATACTTCTCCGTCTTGAAAAACTGTCATCAACTTTTTTCCCCCCATACAAGCCTACGTTATCATCACTTCACTAAGCAGACCGGAAAAGGAAAAACGAAATCCATGGAAATTCTTCTCTTTCTGACTAAACGTCTCTACTCATATAGGTATTCTCAGGTCTGATGAGCTTCCTTCAGCTAAATCGTTGACATTCGTGCCTGCGAGTAGATAAACCACAACAAGGGATGTGCTACACAGACCGCAGTCGAATGCAAAGTCGAGTACGTTGAATGACTCTGCAACGGTACTTTTTAATTTTTTTCAGTTCAGTCTGCTAAGATATTTGAGCTTGGTCCACATCTGGACCGCTGTACAGTTGTTCTGAAGCTATTCATTACACAGTCCGAAACGCTTGATTTTGCTGCGGCTTTTTTCGAAACCTGCAATGCACTTTGCTCTTTTTTCTTTTTTTTTTTGCTGAAAACTACTTGAATTGGCGAAATTGCGATTGCATGGAATTGTTTTGCACGGTCGCTCACAGTGATGTTTGTTGGTAAATGAGATCTTTTAGCTGTACTCATGTTCGACGCTGATGAATCGAACAGTTGTGATGACAAAACAATCGATGACTGCGTTTACACGGACAGCAGTAATCTAATGATCGACCTTATTCTGGATGAGACGTATAATATTCTGATTAAGGTTTTTACATGACTCGCTTTTAGAATATTCCTTTCATGTTCCCGTTTTACGTGTTATAGAACATGGAGCGATTAACGGCGCACGTCATTACGTCCCCGCGCCACGCCGTCCCTCCAAAAATTTCACGTATCGACATACAGTTGGTCTTCGTTATGGAACCGTATACAGTTTTGGGTGTGTCATTTGTAATTTTACGAACGCTTCAAGTGCGGTTAATTATTTGTCGTGCTGTACGTGCAAACAGACGACTGCTTGAAGCCGTGGGCTGCGTCCCAAACCGCGTACTTACTTACACGTATTTCACCTACTATATAGTCAGTAAATACGTGGTTTGAGACGCCGCCGTGCTCTCTTGTTTGCCGTCAAACGATTGAGCGCTGCCGTGTGTGTACGTGTCCTGTCACAAAATGCGGTGGAAACTCTCACACGACGTTAATAGTGTGATTAAGGTGTCTGTAATACACGTCGATAAAGCGACTAAAACAGGAATACTCCACACGTCTTAATTCCATTTGTGTTTACTTCGAGTATGACTTTAATCGGATTAAGGTCCTCAGAAACCGCTGTTGACATGCTAGTTTCTTAATCGGGTTAATATCGGATTACTATTGTCCATGTAAACGTATCGAGTGTGCGTCTGAGACGCGCCAGATGGGTCTCTTATAAACAGTATAGCGTAAATACACATCGCCAAAAAGCACCGTTTGAAACGGAATGCCTGCTATAAAGATCAACACTCCATGAAATCACATCACACAGATTTGGATTTGTATGGATATCTATCTTCATCATGTGAGAGCATGCAGGATTTTCCAAACCAGTCTGCAGGATTCATCTGAAAATGACCGCACAATGTAAGAAAAGCCTGTCAGGTCTGCGTAAGAGCAGTACAACTAATCCTCCTCTAAAGCTTTCTGATTGCACCATCAGAACATGACCGGTGACCACGGTCTTAACTGGTTACCTCGATTTCAAGCAAATATACAGAGAAATTAAAGTATTGGGGTATATTACCCAGGTTCTAACAGCAAAATAAACCAATCAGAGGGCATGTACAGCGGTCACAGCGCTTTGAGTAGACACCTGAACCGACTTGGCTGCTCCTTCTCAGTAAACATAATCAGCAAAGCTCAGGAACACAGGGTTCAGTCTCAAACGGCTGTCCATCTGGCGTCTTAGTGCACTACACTGAACGGAGGAACCGGTCTCTTATACAGACTATGTAGTGCACTTACAGAGCTTACACAGCGCCTTTTGGGACTCAGCCTGCGAATACGTTTCTGCTAACGGTCCGATTTTAGTCAACGTCGGAAAGGACAACATAAAACAGAATTTTAACTGAAGCTCGTTCGAATAACGCAGGACATCTGACGTAACGACAAGCGCCATGTCTTTATATCTTTATTAACTACAACATCTATTTAAAAAACAAAAAACAAAAAAAACAATAAGAGCTTGTTGACATGGAGAGCGCTGGGTAATATTAAGGGAATTTTTCAACAGACCTAGTAGAAGTCATAACCGTTGTGAAATAAATACATGTTCATTAGAAGGAATATATGATCAAGAGTACGTTTAAATTATTTGAAATAAATAAAATAAACGCATATATTGACAGTGAGTACACTTGCTTAGCAGGGCAGGGTGCGTTAGCGTTAGCGTTAGCTAGCCGTCTGTGTAACTGACTGACTGACTGATATCGGTGAAGGGAAACGGCTTGATTTTTCTCTTTACCTGAAAAGGGTTGCTGAAATCCGGATCCGCGAAAGGGTTGCTGTCGAAATCCGACATTTTATCAATGAACTGTCTTCACGCTACAAGAACAATAAAACCTGAACAACAAAAAAAACCACACTAATGTGAACCTCTCCTGCACAGCAGCAGTAGCGGCGGGGGCAGCTAAGGCTTTCCACTGATCTGCAGCTGCAAAATGGCAGGACCGGAAGTGACGTGTGCGTGCGGTTTGTCTAACCGATTACTTCAGCGTTTTCGTGGCGTTTTATTATTATTAATATTATTACAGTAATTATAATGCACTGGTTATCATCACATATTTCGAAATTATATTTTTATTTTACTGTCTATTGTGTAAAATAGTCGAATTTTTTAATTAATACATTGGAAATATAACGTTCCAATCATTTAATGGTTCAATTTATGTTTTTATGGATCAATCTTCCTATTCTCAGTATATTCTTTGAAAAGATACTTAAGTTAGTAAAACGTTTAAATGAATCGCCAGTTATATATGTGGGCATTTCGCAAGAAAACCATCTCTAAGTGTAAAATGTAAGTGCTGCCACCTAGAGTCTAAAATTGGCATTTTAACTGTTAAATAAATTAGCAGGATTCCTCTGTCAGGAAGAAACCTATTTTTATTGTTAGTAATCTTCTTATTCTACTTCTACTTATTATTATCTCCCTAAAGTGCCCAATAACTCAAGATCTGAATGGTGGTAAATTTTAGAATTTGACACATCGATACTACAGGCCACAAGTAACTGCCACACCACAAATGGCCCACATGAGCCCATAGGTGGTGCTACAGGTCACGCCCAATGTCTAGGTGATTTTCCCTCAGCCCAATAAGTCCAAAATGTGTGAAAATTGGTATACATGTCTTATTTCTCACGGGCAACAAAAAAGCCATTGGAACCCATAAAATCCGCCATGATAGATTTTCCAGTACATTGAAAATTTGTCCAAAACGTCAAAACATCTTCTCATTGAACCGTAGGTCCGACTGACTTGAACTTTATACATATGTACTAGTGTACATTCTGTTGCCATAGTAACTGACGTTCGAATCATATTAGCTTGCTTTGTAGAACCTAAACGAAAGAAAATTCGCTCGTTGAGTTAAGCCTGCTGTAACTTATCCTCCTGTGGTTTTTATTAGGTGAAAGGTGACAGGTGTCGAAGTCCATTTTGGTAACTATTTCAGTATCTGTAAACAATACTGTGTGACTGATATTCACCATTACACTAACGTTTTAATGACAAACTGACGCACTAATTTGTTATGAAAGGAGACAACGTTGATTTTTGGGGGGGTGTTTTTTTTTTGTTTGTTTGTTTTTTGCGCAGTAATCTTACAAACCCAAAGCAGCTCTGAATTTTGCAGGACCTCGAGCTATTACAACGAGTCCTCGCAAAACCACGCGATATCATACGATATCTCCAAACTAGCCCGGTATCTCGTAGCAACCAGTCGAATGGGAAGACTTCAGTGTGAGTGTCGAGGGTCGCTTTAAACCGCGTTGTCTCTTTGTTGGATTCACAGCAGAAAGAAAATGCGGCTAAGATGGATCTTAGTCCTTTGCGCAGGATGGAGTTTAATGATCATGAAGGCGGAAGCGATAGAGCCAATCTCGACCAGCCTGGCTGTTGGCATTGCAGCCGCTATAACCGGGTTTCTAGCCCGCTATCCAAACATTCTGTACCACTTTCAGGAGTGCTGCAGACCAGAGTGGATCTCCTACAATAAAACAGGTGTGTAAGTTATCGGTCTAGTATGGGCACTTTGTTTATGTATGTACAGGAAGTCGTCTAGTATGACATCCTGGTTTTGGATGCCATAACTGCAAGTTTAAAAAAAAAATAAAAACATTTTTTTTTGCCTGATATCATGATATATATTTTAAAAAATATATGTTTTTTTTATTCGCAAAGACGTATTCAAGATATACATTTATCCGCTGTGATTAGGGAAAAGACATGTTAAGAATAACGTGTTGTTGTTTTTTTTTGTTTTGTTTTTTTACAAGCCGTTTTTGTCCTCACTTGTATCGTGAGATCCAAGCCTTGTCATAATTGAATATTTACTGGACAATTCTCCATTTCATTAATACACCCACATTTATTAATTCGTTCATTTGCTCAGCTCGCTCTGTGCGTCGCAGGAGAATCGCGTCACTGCCCTGTGGGGAGTTGTGTCGCATGAAAATGACGTGATTGCGCGGCTACGCGGAACTATTGGCTGTAGTTGGAGCCAATTCACGTTTCAAGCTGATTCCGTTTCCAAAACAGTCTTCATCTATGACTTGATTTAAAATGAAAACAACGGCCTCGTCGGTGTTGCACTTTATGTTGATAACGAGTGTTATTGTACATGCTTTTGAACCTATAACTACAACCATTGTGGCAGGAGCCGGCATAGCCGCTTTCGGAAACCATTTGTACAATTATATATTTGAGACTTGTAATCAACACTGGATCGGTTTCAACGCGACTGGTAAGCACAAACGAGCCAAATAGATCATGTAGTTTAATAATTGAGTGTATAAACATTATTATGGGTGGTTTTCCGATTGACTATCTTTAGCTAATTTATTATTTATTTATCTATATTTTTACTGTATAGTGTAGTTTCTGTTTCGATTTCCGAGTCGGTTTCCAATCTAGAAACTAATCAGGACAATACCTAAACTTCTATTCAATGTGTGCTTCATCTATATGCTTGATTTGCTCCTGATCTGGACATTAAATGTTATTTTTGTTAGATTATAGTGAGTAAAGGATGGATGTGAATGAAAGAGTGCATACTGACAAGTCAAAAGCTCTTGGTTTTCATGTGTTGTTTGATTTTCCTTAATCGTGGGACAAAATATGAAGGAATATCTGATTGGACTGTTTACGTTGGAGTCGAACAAATTTTTTTTTTCACAAATCATTTACCCAGTACACAAATCATTTACTGAGTACACGCGTAAGATGATTACATAAGTAGCTGAATCTTGAATAGCTTCTTATAGGATGTACAGTACATTCCATTGGGTGTAGCAGCCTGCAGCCATATTTCATACATTGTCCAGTCTATTTGGAACTTATCTACTGTTCATCATCACCTCCACATATAGTGTGTTGTTGCGTAATGGCCCGTAATTCTCTCGTTTTAAGGTCTTGAAGTGGATCTGCAGAGCAAGCTGATTGGCCAGCATGTAGCATCCCGTGTCATCCTCAAAGCTGTGACTGGCTTCATGAACAACGAAAACCCGAAGAAGCCCCTTGTCCTCTCGCTGCATGGCTGGACCGGCACAGGAAAAAACTTTGTCAGTCAGCTAATTGCCAAAAACATTTACCAACGTGGAATGACGAGCGGATTTGTGCACTTGTTCACTGCCACGGCACACTTCCCGCATGAAGCGGATCTGGACTCGTACAAGGTACTCCACAAGTTCAACCCATTAATCCTGACAAACAACACTTAAATCTGTAACCGTACCAAAAATGTTTTTAGGCACCGTCCAACTTTATGTGCTTGGCACAATCTCTCCGATAAACATGGGGAAAAAATTTGAGTTTGCCAGTTTATTAGATAGGTGTATATAGTGTCTAAATGCATCCTTTGGCATTTAGAACAGTAAGAATTGTAAGAACCAGGGCATAGTAACACACACACACACACACAATCATGTCAGTGTCATGGCTTTGTTGAGAGCAGTTCACCACCCAAAATAATATACACTGATTAGCCATAATATTAAAACCACTGACAGGCGACATGAACAACGTTGATTATCTTGTTACAATGGCTATATTGGGATATATTAGGCAGACAGTGAACAGTCAATTCTGCTGTGTTGGAAGCAGGGAAAATGGTCAAGCGTAAGGATCCGAGCGACTTTGACAAGGGCCGAATTGTGATGGCTAGACGGCTGGGTCAGAGCATCTCCAAAACAGCAGGTCTTGTGGGATGTTCCCAGTATGCGGTGGTTAATACCTACCAAAAGTAGTCCAAGGAAGGACAATCGATGAATCAGCGACAGGGTCATAGGTGCCAAAGGCTCATTGATGCATGTTGGGAGCGAAGGCTAGCCCGTCTGTTCCCGTGCTGACCCCTGTCCCACACCGAAAGCACCTACGATGCGCACGTGAGCATCAGAACCGGACCATGGAGCAACAGAAGAAGGTGGCCTGTCAGTGGTCTCTTTCAGCAGGATAACGCACCAAACACTGTTCAGGAACGGTTTGAGAAACATGACAAAGGGTTCCAGTTTAAATTCCCCAGATCAGATTTATGCAAATCCTTTACGTAAACGTCTCGGTGCACACCTTCAGAGGTCTTTTAGAGTTCATGCCTCGACTGTCTGAGCTGTTTTGGTGGCACAAGGAAGACCTACACAATATTAGGCAGGTGGTTTTAATGTTCTGGCTGACCGGCGTATACGGTTGCTATACGGAGTACGGGTGTGCTGACAGATTGTGTGTAGCAACAGATCAGTAACAGTATCCGTGCTTCTTCACGAAACAGCATGGCGTGCCACATACTGGCAATAATGTGTGAGAATATCGAGAACCCAAGGCTCTTCTCTCCGCATGAGTACATGCGTCGCTTTCCCATTAAAAAAAACTTGACCTGTGAACGTAGGAGGAGTTTCTCTGACGGTTATCACGTGGTGACTCGATGGAAACGAGTACTATTTGAAATTCAAATAAAGGAAATTTGAAATAGGTATATCTCATTTTAATGTCAAAATGCTTATAGTGCTTTTGTTCAATCCGATTCAGTTTTATTTGTATGACGCTTTTAACAATGGACATTGTCTCAGAGCAGCTTTACCTGCATGTTTACCTGCCATTATATCACTGCCGTCCAAATGAGACACGGGCTGTATTTAGGGAATAGAATGCCTACTACTGCAGTCTAATGTTTCTACTTCTTGTCACGTGTGTGTGTGTGTGTGTGTGTGTGTGTGTGTGTTTGTGTAGTCCCAACTGCAGCGGTGGATAAAGGGCAACGTGTCCGCCTGCCCACGCTCCATGTTCATATTCGACGAGATGGATAAGATGCACCCGGGCCTGATCGACAGCATCAAGCCCTACTTAGATTTTTACGAAACTCTAGACGGAGTCTCCTACCGCAAGGCCATCTTCATCTTTCTAAGGTCTCTAACGCCATCATCGTGTAGAAGAAATGATTTACTTTTGTTAGGTCACAAACGCTGGTGCTCATGCCATGCTAATCACACTGGCGTTTATTCGCCGAGCGGACGCGTTTATCCAAAGCGACTTACAGATGAGGAAATACAAGTAAAGCGAGATATCGAGCGGAGAACAATACAAGGAGTGCTACTGTACTAGATTTATAATTGAGTTCTAGAGAAGCGAAATGCACCGAGTAGAGGTGTAAGAGCCAGTGGGGTGGGTTAAGTGCTCACGGAAGAGCTGGGTCTTTAGCTGAAGAGAGATGTGAGAGATTCTGCGGTCCGGATTGAGGCCGGAAGTTCATTCCGCCACCGGTTTGAAGGTTCTGGAAAGGGATCTTGGGCCACACTGAGTAGGCACTACTAAGCGCCGGTTGTTAACCGATGGCAGATTCCGTTAGCGAACGTAAGCCTTCAGGAGAGTGTTGAGGTAGGGTCTGTCCCAGATAAAGTCTTTTACGTGAGCATCAAGGCCTTGAGTTTGATACGGGCGGATACAGGAAGCCAGTGGAGGGAGATGTGGACAGTGGTAGCTCCGTGGTTAGGACGGTGGACTCCTGATTGGAAGGTCGTGAGTTCAATTCCCAGCACTACCAACCTACCACTGTTGGGCCCTTGAGCAAGGCCCATCACCCTCAACTGCTCAGTTGTATAAAATGAAATAAAAAAAACTGTAAGTCGCTCTGGATAAGGATAAGCGTGTCTGTCAAATGCCATAAATGTAAGATGAAGCGGGGTGTGGCATGGGTCCTTTTGGGCCGGTTGAAGACGAGGCGCGCTAATGTCAACGCTATTACAAGTGCTGTAACACATTTTTAAATAAACGAAACATTTTAGCAAGACAATTTAATATAATGTTGTTGTTCAGACGGTATGAGTTTTGATGGGTTTGGGGGTTTTTTTTTTTCCTTTTAGTATTAAGCAATCGAGGCATCACAAACGACGCCATAAACGACATTTTATGGCATTTAAGCAGTATCTTTAACAGAGAGCACGAGCGAGTCTGACCCGCACAATGACACCATAAATTGTTTTATCAGGTTGTAATGTAGGAACATGGCGGCGTTCCTCTTCTTGCTTTGGTCCTTATTTGTAAAATACGTTCAGGTTTCATGTTTGTTATTTAGCATGAAAACATACAGTATCAGTACAGTATCTCACGGTTATCAGATTTTCGCTGTCAGAGTATTGTTTTGAGTACGTTATTGGACAAATATCAATATAACTACATCCCTATGTATGACCCATCAGAGATTAAGAATTGTTGCATAAAACTTAATTCATTTTTTAAAAAATAAAAATGAACTGTCATGAGCAGCATATTTGTGTCTCTATTCCATAGTAACGCCGGAGGTGAAAACATCGTGCAGGTGGCGCTGGATTTTTGGAAAGCAGGAAGGGATCGAGAAGAGATCGAGCTGAAGCATTTGGAGACGGCGCTGTCCCTGTCCGTTTTTAACAACAAGAATAGTACGTAGCGCGGGATTCCTGAGCGACCTAACAGAAAAACGTTGGTTCCGTCTTGTTAATCTCGATGAAGCCGTAATCATCCACGGCCAGGGGTGCCCGAGAGCAAAACTGGCTAAAAAATGTTTTTGTTTGAAAGGAATTAGGCTTTAGGAGGAGCAATACATATTAAAGAACGTGACACTTTCCCTGTTTGTGTTTCTCCAGGTGGTTTTTGGCACACTAGCCTAATAGACAAGAACATGGTGGACTTCTTCGTGCCATTCCTCCCCCTGGAGTACAAACACGTGGTGCAGTGCGGCCGAGCCGAGATGATCAGCAAGGGCCTGGAACCCAACGAGGAAGCTGTGGAGCAAATGGCGCGCGACATGAACTATTTCCCACGCAACGAGCGTGTCTTTTCCATGCAGGGCTGCAAGGTTATCTCCAGCAGGCTGGATTTCTACATCTAAACCGAAGGAAACTCAACGCCGCGTGTACGTCCTCTGAAGAACCGAGGCTCGGTTCGAGAGGGAACCGTATCCGCAGTATCCACGGAGGATACTCGCTTCATAAAATCCACCTGAACACTACTCTGATGTCACTCGTCACGTGTATGAGGAGGAAGCAGTATTTTTTTTTTATTGATTGAAATGGTTTCTATTACTTCTGTTTTTAACATGAATTAATGAAAAAACGATGCAGGCTTGACTCCTTGTTTTTTAAGGAGGATTCAGGTCTCGTTATCGATTCGGTGGCGGCATGAACGTGTTGAATCTTAAACGGTCATTTTTCATGACCCTATTTTGTGCATTGTCATGCACTCGTAATGAACGAAATACTTTTGTTTGGCATAATTATTATTATTTTTTTTATGTGTGTAAACAGAAAAAAAAACAGCTTAATGTCAAAATCCTATACGGTCTGCCAATTACACCCTTTTATCAAAATCATTTAAGAAATGTTTACATATTTTTTGCCATTGGTGTCCAGCTCACTGAATCGTTACGCTAGAGATTTTAAAATGTATTTCCCATTAAATTCTTATGAAACCGCAGCAGCCAGGAAGAAGCAGTCCTACCAACAAAGCGTCGTTTCCCAGACATCACTACAGGAAATGTTTATGCGTTGATGTGTTAACGCTCACAGTACTTCCACTTTATAATTATTATAATTATAATTCTAATCATGCTTCATGTTCCACATAAGAGGATGTCTTTCCAGCGGAGGAAATGGTCTGAAGATACGTATATGAATGTTTTTGTAGGTCTCAATGATGGTTTGACCGTCCACACTTTTGGTCTCGATTGTTTTTTGTTCATTTGCAGTTGCCCTGTGTCAAAAACGTTTCACGAATCTGATTACTTTCACTAAACCTGATAAACTTGATCTTACTCTTTACTGGTGTTCATGAGCTCTATCTCGTCTTGCGATTTACCGCTCGAATCCTCGCTGCCGTATTAGGGACCACTTTGCGGTAACTGTAACCGCTTGACGCGAGTCAGAGTCGCGTCCCCGCCCCTCACAGGGCGCCATAGAGACCGCCCACTTTTTAGCACGTACTTGCTCCTCGGTTATAATTTAGCAGATCCACCTAGTACGTACAACCAACAGGGCCATGAGAATCTCCTGGGTACCTTCTTGTGTGCCTGCATGCTGAGCTTTTCCAATAAAGTCAAAAAGTGGTGCATGACAGTATTTGCAATAAGCAAAGTTTACTTGGCATTTTAACCGGGGTGTGTAGACTTTTTTTTATATCCACTGTATCAGTATATACAGAACTGTTTCTAGTGTTTCATTGCTTATGTTGACCTCTGAATTACAGTACTCTACAATTGTCAGGTCATAGCTTTGAACAGATGTATGAATCCCACAAGGTAGAACTTTAATTTGAAAAGATCTTTAATACAATCCACGTGTTCCTCTGCACGAGCATAGCCAAGTTTAGTGTTTTCCATGTTCTAACACGCCACTGGTAAGAAGAGCTGCTCAGCTGCGTTAGATCAGGAAAAAGTCACTAATTTGGTTTAGTTTAATTTCCGTCCAGGACTGCACCCCTGACTCTTTTGTGAGCCAGTCAAGGTTGATTTTCCTGCCATATCCTCCTGCGTTTTGGAAGAAAATGTCAATAATTCAATGCCATTGTGGTCCAAAGCTGCACGTACAGCGCACAGTTCGTCAATTCCATTACACCAACAGCACGGCGTTAATGCAGCCATCGTTTTCTGGGTTATTGGTCACCTGTGCATATTTACCTGCAAAAAAAAAAAAAGTGAGAAATATTACAAAACACGTGGATAGTATGATATTCTATTATAATTTCATCAAGATAAAGAAACTTTCTACCATAAACTAGGGCCACATGAATAATTCCCTGTTTGAAACACTATCCTGAATAATCTATACAGGAACAGATGTTCATTATTATACAAATAGAATACAAATCACCTGAAAAGCTCTTCTGCGGGATGCTACCTCATTAAATATAAATACAAAAGATGAGATGGTTTCACGTATAAATAGGTTTTGTTTTCTAGCTGAATTTTGGGCATGATTTCAACTAGACTTTTCTGTGAAACAAAAATCACTCACCCCAGATGACCTTGCCACCCTGTGTGACCAGACCGAGCTCACTGATGTTGACCTCGATGACTGTTCCCTTGGTGATGACCCCAAGTGTGGTGTAGAGGGGAGAGGAGGGGTTCTTCTTCACACCCAGGATGGGCAGGCAGAATGTAGCCTTCAGCTCTGGGTGAGTTACGTGTGCCTTCTTAAACCTTAGACCCTGTGAGAAGATGGAAACAGAACAGCAGAAGTAGGCTGAGAAAAATGTTAGCAGTGATGCACGAGAACATTCAAATAAAGTTAGGGTTAGAATTTAACATGGCCAATAATTATACTATTACAATTAAACTAGCCAAAAGATCAAAAGTATAACTCTACACAAGTGTGTGTGTGTGTGTCTTACCATCGGCCTGATGAAGCGCTCGTATTTTGGTGGTTTGCGTGTAAAGCCATCTCCAACGAAGCACACTTTGGTCACCATTCTCTTCCAGGCTTTCTTTTGCCTCTTTCCGGTTCGGATCACCTTCAGAACCTCCGTCTCACCCTGAGCACGCACTTTGGGAAGAGGGACCTCCCACTTTCCCTACAAACAAACAACACAAATATGTTGTCGTGAACAGACCACACGCTGCAAAAACAAAACTATAATAGCAACACTGAACCCAAGAGATAAACTCATTGTATGACACGGGCCTGTTTTAACCATGTCTTTCTAGACAACAAACATAAGGAGCATGCTGTTTTATCTATACCAGTACAGCACAACACAGCCATTTCAGCTATACGCATCTCAGCATACTGCCTTACTACTTACTACAATTCCACCTAATTAACCCAACTGACAGCCCCTGATTGGACAGTGTGTCATTTTACAACACGTGATTGGATAGAACTTACAGCTTTCTCCTTCCTCTTCTGTTTGATCATGTTAGACAGAACTTTGGCACGAGACTGGCCCTCTCTGTCCAGCAGATAAGCTGGAACTGCTCCTTCTGGTGTCTTGTCATCGTCTTTCTGTTTGGTTCTTCTTTGTTGGTGCATCTTAATTCTGCAGGCAAAACATAACGCGAATGTTATCCATGATCAGTTTTGCTCAAATCATTTTCATATTCATGCATCGCGAGTTTTCAGTACACCGTTCTGCTTTTGACAAACTCCGTATTGTAAAAAAAACAAAACAAAAACAAACATTCATGGCTACGTGTGCGTTAGGCTGAGTTCACACTACACGACTTGCTCTCTTGTCATCAGGAGTCATGAAGTTGTTGTGGTGTTCGCACTACGTGATTGCTCGGCGTCAGATTCCCCGAGATGTTTTTTTAAACAGTATCAAAGGAGTTCCCACCTACACTGGACTCTTATCGGAATATTTCGCTCCAAGTCATAAATAAAACGTTCGCTTTCTAACGAAAGACGTGAACACGTTGGCACGATTATATTTTTGTCTACGGCACCGATTTCAAACATTTAATCACACACCTTCAGGTCAAAAGGTTTTTAAAATCATGAGAAACATTTCAGTCGAGTGTCCGCAAACTTTCGATGGGTAGCGTATGTATGTATATATATTTCCTCACACAGCTGATTAAAGAATCGTGATCTCGACTCTAAGCCAAAAACATCCCGTTTCTTATTTCAGTAAGAATCGCGTAAAGCACGACACCGCAAACTCTCCACGGCACTGAAGCATGAAACGTTTCTTTTTTGGCTGATACTTGGAATCGAAGACGCCTCACGCATGTATACTCACGTTTTCTTCATCTGGATCTTCTCAGCATGCCTCTGTTTGTTGTACAGTTTGGCTTTCAGACCGATGAGCTTCTTGGCTTTGTGGGAGCGCTCATGCGCCTCACGGCTCTCCTTCTTGCGCTTCCTCTCATGGTGGTCGAGCCGGTAACCGTGGCGCTTACGGTGCAGCTCAATGTGCTCGTTCTGCGGCTGTGGAAAACATGACAGACAAGTCAGATACATTCCGAGGATGGGAAAAATAAACAATAAATACTTATTATCTTAAACCTGTGAGAAATTCCCACTGCATTGCATCCCACTGAGAATGGGACACAGCAAGGACTTAGAGACATCTTCCGGCAAACTGTTCCTCCCAGTTAATATTTAATACAGAATTGCACATGTGTAATGCATCATTTATTTACTGTTTTATTAGCGGGGAAAATGTCACGTGTACACAATACTGCGTGCTTAAGTCACAGATCACGTGACAGGTTCAGGACCTGAACCTGTTCACTAATCATCAACTGTTTTAACTGCTGCCTGAATCTAGCACTAACTTACTTCATACAAACTTCAAAAAGCACTGAAAGTAGTTGTTTTTATTTATTTTATTTTTTTTATTTGTATTTCCGCACTCCACCCGAGTGTAAAAAAGTTTACACACCCTTAGGACAAAATGACACTGAAAAAAAGCTTAAATAAACCACAAAAAGTGTCACAGATGTTCCGTCATTATAGCGAAAATAGTCAAAAGGTGTATGTTAAGATATTAACCGTGCAAACACAAATATATATGGTATAAACAGTCGATAATAACTTGATTTAGCTCGCTAGCTTCAACGCAACGCCACCGTATGCGCGTGCCAACCTTCAGCCAACAAATTAGCTTCAATTCTTCTTGGAATTCACAGCTTAAAAGACAGAATATGACTTCTTACCATGTTGTTTGTGGATGTTTACGTATTCAAAAAGAGGTACAAATGTTGCGTGGACGGTTTCCTGTGGTTAAACAGTCGTTACAGAGTCTTATTCGAGCCGTTTGGGTTTCTGATGTTATTTTCCCCAAAGCTCGTGCTTGAAAGGAAGTGCAACATCTAAAAGCGTCCGTCTCTACCATAAACAGGACCCATCCTGTCATGATTTAAAAAAAAAGGCGTGAACATGTCTGTGATTTTATACGATGATTATTGTGTTGATATGTTAAACATCACAACAAGCTTTGATTTTATTTTGGCTTTTTAAATATATATATAATAATTTTAATTTTTTTTTTTTTGCTGGAGCAGTTTTCTCTCCGGAACCAAATATCACACCGTTGTTCTCTAACGTAACATTTGGCTAAGACACACGTGTGGAGCATGGAAGCTTCGACGTCAAAGAAAAATAAACGCTTTTCTGGAGAGGTTTGTACGCGTGTCGTTTCTCGTGCAGAGATACGGTTGATTTAGGGTTTAATATTAGTCACACGTTAACACTCTTTCACATTTCGGACATGGTCTTCGTGGTGTAAACATGTTTTGGGAAAGCAAAAGTGTAACATGAGGGCTGAATCCCAAATAATCCCTTATTACCTACGCGCGTGCACTTCATTGTGGATGAAATATTCGACTTCGCACCCTTTGTAGTGCATTATAGTGTCCTATAGGAAGCCATTTGGACATTATCGTCTTTATTCGTCTCTATATAAGGCCATTATTTAGGGCACAGGTTCCCGGTCCTGGACTACCCCCTGCAATGCACAATTTAGTGTCTTCCCAGCTTTAACACACTCATAAAGGACTGTTAATTAGCTTAGTATTTTGAATGAGGTGTGTTGGGAGCAGGGAAAACACTAAAAATATGCAGGACAGGGAGTATTTCAGGACCAGGGATGTTAAAAAGCTGCTACATGGTATGAAGTAACAGGATGTCTGTTACGCCTTATGTAGTGCACAATATGGAGGAATTCAGTATTTGTACGTTCCGAACAGAAGTCATGGTGTTTTTGTCTAACGTCGTATCGTGTCCTTTAATTTCAGGGCGAAGAAAAAGTCAACTGGAAAAAATGGAAAGCAGAAAGTAGGTAACACTTTGGTACACCTCATGATTTTGAGTGTTCGCTAATAAGAGTGAAAACACTTGGACGGGTCTACATTTATTTGTAATTTAGATGATCGTATCGTCTGCGAAAGTAAAGAAGTCAGAAAGGTTGCTTGGTTCCGCTTCGCGTTTGTACCAAGCTGAAACAGAGATGCTACGTCATGCGAGCCTGTGCTTGGCGTTGCAGATGATATGATGCATGTTGTCTATTTCACACACAGAGAACGAACAGAAGAAGAGATGGAAAGAGGCCAAGCTGATGCAGCAGCTGGAGAAACAAAAGCAGACCAAGGAGGAAGAGTTGAAGCAACAGCAATCTCAGGAAGAGGAGAAAGAGAAGGCTGAAGGTTTGTATTGGACGCCTCTTGGTAAAAATGAACTTGGAATGTTCTAGTGGGTTGTTTTTCAACCTCTGTATTTTACAGGTGCTTTTCCCTTGTGCTCGTTCCCCCGACGATGGTATGCATGACCAAAGCGGTTTATTCTGATCCACAACACACGATGCCATTTGTAGTTGTAATGACGCTTGGTGAAGTTCTGGCACCGCATTTTGTGAGATGCTCTTAGGAACGGCTTCTTTTTTGCAACAGCTTATCGGTCGATGAATCTCTGTCCACAACAGAGCAAGACGTTTTTTGGCAGGAAAGCAAGCGGAGGTCTATAAATGCTCACTCATTTCTACTATAATAATGTTCCTCTGGGTATAAGCCCAACAGAAAAATCTTAGGATCCAGTAAAATTTGTTTTGAAATAATCTTCTCAGTTATGACCCTTAGCTCCTCCCAGAATAATACGATTTTTCTGCATCGCCAAATACAGTGAAGCAGAGTTCCTCTAGCGTCCATAATGGTTACACAATTTTATCGTCGATTCTAACGATTAAATTCTAGTGCTTTTGATTTGGTCCGTTTCTCTGACTCCTCCTCAGGTCGTGTGTACACAGTAAGTGTTGCTCTGCCAGGCTCGGTGTTGGATAACGCACAGTCACCCGAACTCCGCACTTACCTGGCTGGACAGATTGCTCGTGCCTGCGCCGTCTTCTGCGTGGACGAGGTGGTCGTGTTTGATGAGCAGGGAGAAGACAGCAAGTGAGTCACTGACGTAATGACGGTGTGTCTCGTATGAAGCCACGTCTGTGCTTCCTATGAGTTATTACCTTTCTAGATCTGCGGTCCCGAAACAAGGCCAGTTCGTTTGTTTTCGCTGTAGACTGAAGACATTTGAATTTGAAATGAATCTGAGAAGAGATTTTAGAATTTCGGGTGTTATTTCCTGCTGTTTATATGTGGATGTGTTAACCATCGTAGCACATGGCACATTCTAAAGTAAAAAAGACAGGGGAACATCCTCCGAGTGTGGTGATTCCGTCATTTTTGCCAGGGGTTGTAATTCAACAAAACTGTGCTTATTGATAACTGAATAATAAAAATAAAACCAGTCTGTACGCTTTTATACTCGTCTGATCAAACCCAAAGTGCAATTTTTTTAACTTGTTTTATGTTGTGGGATTTTAGGAGAACTGTCGCAGGAGAGTTTACAGGAGTTGGGAAGAGAGGTGAAGCATGTGTTCAGCTGGCCAGGATCCTGCAGTTCCTGGAATGTCCACAGTGAGCGCTGTTTCCTCACAGTAACACACCCAATACATTCCTGTAGGCATGCTGTTCTTTACTCAGTGTAAATGTATCTTTTATTATGTGTAGATATTTGCGGAAGGCGTTCTTCCCCATACACCATGACCTGCAGTTTGCTGGTAGGTGCTGCACTGCTTTCCTCTCCATGTTAAAGAGCGTTATTACCGTGTGTTATATGAGTATAGATTTTTTTTTTGTGTGTGTGTGTGTTTCAGGTCTGTTGAACCCTCTGGACAGCCCACATCACATGCGTATTGACCAGGAGGCAAAATTTAGAGAGGGCGTGGTTTTGGATCGACCATGTAAAGCGGGAAAAGGATCTTTTGTCAACTGCGGGATGAGAAAGGTGAGTGTGTGGGTGTGATGAGCACAGATAATGTAAAAAATGTAAATACTTTTTTGTGAATAACATTTTTATTGGTTTCCCATAAACAATAACAACCAATAGCGACAGCAACACAAACACAAGCGGAAAAAACGAGGGGGGGTACGTACAAGACACGTAATTTAAGTTTCAGATACGAAACAAATTAAGTCAGAGACACACTAACACACCATCCATCACTGTGCAATGTTTCTGACCTAGTGAACTGTCCGGTTCTGAATCGTACACAGTTTGGCCTGATGAAGAGCATGTTCAGCGTGTCCAAAAAAATAAGAACGCCAGCTTGATAAAAAGGGAAATATCCGGTTCAAACCACCCTTTCAGAACTGACCTCTTTGCAGCTGTCAAAGCTGCTAATAAGCACCTTTTTTTGGTGGAAGTTAAGAGTAATATTAGAATCATCTCCTAATAAAAGCAGACCCAGGCATACAGGAATATCCACCATGAAAATTCAGAGAGTTGCTCAACGAACTCTCGTTTTTCTACAGTGTAAGTGGTTGTAGTCTGGTGCTGTAGACTAAAGCTGTGCAGATCGTTTATTGTACAGAAGCCTTACAGTCGGTTTCCTGTTTTCAGGATGTTCAGATAGATAAGCAACTTCAGCCTGGTCTGAGGGTGACTGTACGACTTAATAAAAACCGAAACACAGGTAAATGCGCACACACACACACACCAGAACACATGTACGTAAATTATTTTACGACTATTATGTACAACACAACTGTCTGTATGTATTATACATTTTCTTACTCATACAGTTATGTACATAAATATTTGGACATTGACAATATTATTTTAGCTGCGTACCACAGTATACTGTAATTGAAATTAAACTATGAAGACTTTCGGCTTTACTTTGAGGATATTCACATCGAAGTCAGATGAATGGTGTAGGAATTACAGCACGTCGTACGTGTCCCCGAGCATTTTTCAACGGACCCAGAAGTAATTGGACAATTGGCTGCTCAGCTGTTCCACAGCCATGTGTGTGTTACTCCCTCATTATTTCACGTGCATGTAAGCAGATAAGCGGTCCAGAGCTGATTTCACGTGAGGCATTTGCGTTTGGAATCTGTCGCCGTTCACTCTCCGTGTGAAGCTCGAAGGGGCGTTCCAGCCAGTGAAGCAAGTCATCGTTAGGCTGAAAAATCAAAACTGACCCACCAGAGAAGAACGCGAAAACATCGGTACATTCTTAATAAGAAAGAAAAGACCGGTGAGCTCAGGAACACCAAAGGGTGTGGTAGATGACAGAATTTTTCCCTGGTGAAGGAAAAACCCCTTCACAACAGTTGGCCAGATCAAGAACACCCTCCAGGAGGTATCTCCGTCCACTTCAGCACTCAAGAGAAGACGTCACCAGAGTAAATACGGAGGGTTTACCGCAAGATGTATCAAATTCGAGTCTGAGACGAAGAGCAGCTTGTAGCAGAATCTTGGGAAGAGAAGAATATGGAGAACAGAAGGAACTCCTTACGATCCGACGGTCATGTATGGCCGCCGATGGAACGGATTCCCTTGTATCTATTGATATGACCGCTAACAAAAAGTAGCAGAATGTATTCTGAAGAGTATAGGGCTATACGATCTGCTCAGATTCAACCAAATACTTCAAATCGTTAACGGCGCCCAATAGTGCAGATGGACAATGAACCAAAACGTACTTTGAAATCAGCCTAAAACTTTTTTTTTTTTTCCCTTTTTCTTTTCCCTTTTTCTTTTTGCAACGGCCAAGTCAGTCACCTGACCTGAGTCGAGGTGAGCGTGCATTTTACTTGCTGAAGTCAAAACCGCAGGAACAGACATCACAAAACCAAGCAGGAACTGAAGATAAACAAAACAAAGCCTTTTGCAGGATATGAAACCCAGCGTCTGATGTCTGTGGGTTCCAGATTCAGATGAAGTAATAAAATTGTTTGTCCACTTACCATTGGTCCCTTTAAGGGGTTTGGGGGGGTCATCTTCGGGGTATATTATTAAAAAGTGCTGTAATTCCGACACTCTTCACCGTTCGGATTTGTAAATGGAAGCTGAAACTCTGCGCTCGTGTTCATTCTTTGATTTCAACTCTAATTAATGTACAACTCCTGGTAACGTGTCTTGTTGGATGTAGACGTGGAACTACATACAGAATGTCTTTGAGAGAAGCGTTGGAATGTTTGGTTAAACATTCAAGGCAACGCAGAGTGCTCAGTGTGTCTGGACTTTGTGTTTGGCATGCAGAGAGCAGGCTGTATAAAGGAGTGGTCGTGGCTCCTCATGTACCCAGGACAGAAGGTGGGATGTACTGGGGCTACAGCGTACGTCTTGCTTCCTGCCTCAGTGAGTAACACATTTTAAAAAAAATAAAAATCAGAGTTAGCTCTTTATAACCGTGTTCCTATTTAACTAGCGTAATAAGACCGTGGAATTGTGTGTTCTCTAGGTGCTGTAATGACTGAGTGTCCATTTAAAGATGGCTATGATCTGACTATTGGGACATCAGAAAAGGGCAGCGATGTGGACGAGACCACTCTCCCTCCATTCAGGTGTGAAAGAGCTTTGAGCGTTGTGACGACCGAAGTTTAGTCGGTCGTTCTTTTGTAGTTTACGTCGTCAGACTTCATGGGTATCGTTTCACGTGCAAGGCACTACTGGTTTATTTATTTATTTATTATTATCGGCATCTGCTGATTCTTTTATGACCAGTTTAAACTGGTAACGCCACGATTTCTTCATCCAGATCACATACGCGTCTTCTCCTGAGGTCTACTAAGGCTACTGCATGCTTGAACGGGTAGAGAACAGTGTACCAGGAATGGATCAACAAAATGAGTTGACCTGGATTTAATATGGCAGCTGCCAAAAACGGAGTAACACGTGGCCTTTGGCTATTTGCTGAGATTACTCGGGCTACTGCACGCGCGTGCTTCTCCATAACTAATGGAGAAAAGGTTCCCGTATCCGCACGTGTGTCACCAACAAGGCATTAGGCTCTTCACTGAGAGAGGCAGAGCTGCGTAATACCACAGACATGTTGAACACTGCCAGTTGTAAGCAATTGCACTGGTTTACTTGTACTGTCTCCGGTGCCACACACACACACACACACACACACACCATAGCACCCTAATGTAGTCTAGAAATGTTGTTGTGCCTAGTTACAGTTGCTAAGCTAGAACTGTTCATTTGCTGTTCGGGGGAGGGGTTTGGAAAGGTTTGATCGGATAAAAGTGTCAGTCAAATGAAGAAATGTAAACCTTGTCATCGCTCTCTCTCTCTTTTCTCAGGCATATGTTAGTGGTGTTTGGTGGGCTTCAGGGTCTGGAAGCAAGCGTCGATGCTGACACAAACCTGGATGTAAGTGACCCCAGTGTGCTCTTTGACCTCTATCTGAACACCTGTCCTGGCCAGGGCAGCCGCACCATCCGCACCGAGGTGAGAGACAGTGCAAGTGATGTATTCTAAAATAACCACGTTGAATTGAACAAGTAACATGTCTGCGTTCTGGGTTTAATCACTTCCTTCTTCGTCGTCGTCTTCGTCTACATTTTTTCTCTACAGGAGGCCATATTGATCTCCCTGTCATCATTACGACAAAAAATTGCCACTGCCGTATCTGACCAGGCTAAACGGTGATGGCAGGAAGCGTCATCAGACGACGGAAAGATGATGTTGTGCGACCAAAAAAGCAGAACCTGTAAGGGGAGAGAATATTTCGTCTACAAAGGTGTTTTAAACCCAGCCACTGGACTTGCGGAATATACCGGACTGTTACTCTTGCACCTTTTTATTCTGTAATATTTCTAATATTGTTTTGTAATTCCACACACACACACACACACACACAAAACATTGCTAATACAATTTAATAACAAACAAACAAACAAAAAAAGACAGAGGCCTGTGGTGGTGTTGTTTTTTAAAGATATATATATATATAATGCTTTAAACCATTCAAAGTACAGAACATTCATGAAGACACAAGAACATAATTTAGTGCAGACATCAAAAAACAGTGTTAGATTTATTACTATTGGATCATTTTACATTCTTCATATCATTCCTGTCACCCGAACTCTACTCCCATGCCATGCAATTGGCCAGGTATGTTATTGTTCAAACATCCAATCAAAAACGGGGTGTGTAAGAGTAGGGAAAGCTGTAATTGGTTCAGCGTTATGGCACGCCAGTAGTGGATTTAAAAGACAACTCCGGCATATTTTTAACGTAATCTCTATCTGTACTGTATGTACAACTAACCGAGACGCGGAGAAAGGGGTTTTATAGTGTGTGAAATAGAGACTCGCGGAGGAGCCGATGTGCAAATATGGAGAACCTCAGCTATAGTTCTAGTGCAAATCGGAGTCTGATCGGTTGAGCAGGGAAGTGTATGTGCTAGGGTTGGGGTCGGGACATGACGCAAACGATCCTCAAGCCACGCTTATAGAATAGCAAAAATAGATCCACAAATGTTACTCGAGTATAACGAACACAACGATTCTTCTTTATGGCGTCCAGTATTTTGTGTCTGCAGTGCAAGACTTTCTTCTTTGCTCTTTTTCTGTACGTTCAGGTTCGGAAACCTTGCTGGTCCATTATAAATCAAGTCGATTTTCACTAAAAGCGTTTCTGTTTCTTTTTTTTTTTACTATCGTTTTCACTCTGCATAAGGTGTATGGAGTGGCTCATGTACTGAAGCACTTTAATTTAACCTAGGGTGGGTTGCACCAATAAGGATTAAGCTTAAATCTAGATTAAATCAAGGTGAATTATTCTGAAAACTTTGATTAGGGTCACAACGTGTCATTAAAATGTTTCTGGGTATGCAACCGGACACAACTCCCTGACCAACCAATCGACGTTCGCCTGTAGGACGGTTGCACAGCACCATAGACATTCACAATATACAGTTAGCTCCATGGAGGAAAGCAAGCCAGAGAATCAAATCCATCAAATTGTGCCACACAAACCCATAAACTCCCTTTCTGGGTCACGCTACAAATACACAGCAAGGCAAAAGTAGAACTCAGGCCTTAAAGTGCACCTATGATGGTTTTTCGAAATATTCCCTTTCACGTCGTGTGTTATATATGTCGCTGTTTGTGAACGTAAAAAGTCTGCCAAGTTTCAAAAATCAAAGCGCACGACAAACCGAGTCATCGACTCCCAAAAAAAAGGAACCGATTCTGAACAGCCGAATCGAGTCGTCAGTGATTCCAGACTTTACTTCCTGTACTAACCTACCTAGGTTTGTAACAACAAAAAAAAAAAGCCCCCGCCTCTGGTCTTCATCGGCTGCTCGCTGACAGCGGTAGACCAATCACGACAGACTGGGACGTCTGACCAATCAGATCAGAGTATGCTCTCTGAAAGGAGGAGTTTAGAACGAATCCTTCAGAACGGATCATTTAACGAGTCGTTTGTGACACTGGGGGGAAAAAAGGTGACGCTGCAATTTAAACGATGAGCACGTTAAAGTGTTTTTTGACCTCGGATGCACGTAAATCTATCGTATGAGACTTTTAAACATAATTAGGCACGTTTCAAAAGCATAATAGGTGCACTTTAAGGTAGACTTATAAACATTCCCGATATTGCTTGTCAAAGGTCATGGGTCATAAGCAGATAGGGAACATCCACAGTGAGCGAGGTGGTTAGCCTCCATCCAGTTAGATCACTGCCAAAGCTAGGCAATAGCATTTTGTGTAGTGCCATGTACGGCTGCGACTGACAATTACGTTCACACTCGAATTAATCTGACAATTGTTTTCCTTCGATGAATCGGATTTTTTAAAAGCCACATTTTCCATACAGTCTCGATTACAGTCCTAGAATAATAATAAAAGGCTCACGTTCACGGCACCTTACGGTTTCTGTTACTCACAGTCTTTAGGTATAATGTTTTACCGATGTTTACTTTGATCGTACCGTTTTAATTAGACATTACCGATCTCACTCGCCGTTTATCACCGCGTCTACGTCGCGACGGAGGAGCAACGCGGCCTCGTTACAGATGGATCACTTACGGATCGCTCCCGTTATAATAAACGACAGAATTTACACTGCATGCGCGCAAATACAGCATATAATGATATATAATAAACTTGAATTAAACTAAACCTTTTAATTTCCCCAACCCCTTGTGCACACTGGAGCATTTTGGATATAAACATAAGTTTGTGCTCGTGCTTCCGTGCTACACCAGCGCAATTCAAAGTAAAATGTTCCCACGCCTTAGCGGGTCGCACGCTTTTTCCCGCCGTCACTTGACGACTGCGCCTCCGTCGGATGATGACCGAGGTCATGGTGGGCATAAAAGGTAACTTTTGACATAAACGCTAAGCTGAAGAAATGAATTTTCGTTAATGCTGGGTTTTCTGCTAAAGCTAGCGGCGGCGCATTACGTGCGTTTGACGTCATGTGCCATCGACTGGGAAACGGCGTATATTACCTTTCTAAAATCCATACACTAGACGGTAGAGTACATAGTGCATAGTGTAAGTGTATCGTGTATAGTGCGTCATTTAGGACTCAGAATTTTTTCAGAACAGAAGTAGACCGACTAATCGATCGATTTTATCCATTAGTCGTTGCAGCTCTAGTGCCATGCAAACAAACTCATTTAGTTAGAAACCTAATACATATTACTGTGTAATTACATTTACAGATACGTGTGTAAGAATTAAACCAAGTGTCTTAAATGTAACGGCAGTAGCAGACTGCTAAAAACTCCAGGCTTCTACACACGCCAGATGCCCTGCCCTGCTTTGATTTAAAATGTTCTTCCTTTCCTACACGTTTTATTATGGAAGCCCGTTTCCGCCACAGGTAAAACAAAATGAAAAAGGTAACTGCGACTTTATTTCTCACGATTACGACTTGCGTAACGTCTTGCGATTTTGAGTTCACATCGCACAAATTTGATGTTGTTTGATGTTGTTTCTCGCAATTACGAGTTTACATCTCGGAAACGGGCGTCCTACACGTTTTGCACTTGTTTGCTTCAGCAATGGCAGCACATTTTTGAATATGTTGAGATAACAGACACTAGTTATGAACACAAGAAACTTTTTTTTTTGTTTTGTTTTTTTATGAATAGAATTTGCAGGATTTTCAGCTGGATGAATCATCTGTCTATAATTACTAGCTCTAGAGCATTAGCTAATAAAATTAGAAGAGAATCTGTGAATTAAAACACTTGGACTTTTTGTCTTTGCATGTGTTGCTGGCACATTAGGTGGGCAGTGATTGCAGTCCATCTTGAAATATTGAGACATGAAAGAGAATGATCCGTCTAAAAAACCGTTGTTTTTTTTTTAAAAAATAAATAAAATTAAATTAAAATTAAAAGGTCACATCGTAGTACGGTTACAATGGAAAGTAAAGGCTTTGGTTAAATTTTTATTAATTATTTATTTTTATTTTTTTAAAGAACCCTTACAAGTGCTTCTGGAAATGTTGGCAACAAAACACGAAAATCCTGGCCAAATGTATCCAAATGTGCACTGGGGTCCTTTTTAACTAAAACTCTCAGGGTCTCTCTCTCTTTCTCTATGCCCTCCCAACACTGGAAATCTGTGTAATCTAAAAGTACCATTCATGAGCAGTGGGGGGTTTTTTTGGGGGGTGGGGGGGGGCTCTTTATGGCATTTGTAAAAATATGAATATGTAGCAATAATTTTAAACCAGAATTTTATAATGGAATTGTTTACAAAAAGACGTACTCTGCACCGCTTTGCTGATTATTGCAATATCATTAACTCTATCATAAGTTTACGTTTTATTTGGTAAATTTTTTAAAAAGACTTAAAATCTGTTTAAAGAAAACGATTGGTATATTTTTCCAGGCTTTCGAATGGCCAAACTGTATAATAAAGAGATGACACTCTCTAAAGTCTAAGCATGCACCATTTTCAAACTCGGATTATTCAGCTTGGCCAGATCTATAAGAAGGTCTGAAGAATTTCCTCATCTAAATGAGACCGTGTGGAAACCAGTGGTCAATTTGTATCAGTGGTAATAAATGTGAACACAGCAGTTATTTTGGTTTAATCTCTCTTTAGGCTTTGGGTAAAATAAGCAGCCATTTGACTTTATCTCGACAGGTGGTCATGTTAAAGCAGCTTCTCATTAGACTCAGTTTGAGGCTGGGTACCATTTTGGATGATTTTGAGAGTAAAACTAATACATTTCCTTGGAGTTGGAGATTGGCGCTGCGGGCCATGTTGGACCGTACCCCTGTTGAGCTGAAAGTAAGGCTGACTGTTTCACACTGGAAGGATATTGTGGCTGGTAGCCATTTTAGATCAGTGTCTCATTAGGCTGAGAGGTGAGCTGGTGGCCATATTGGATCTCCAGGAATGAGACTGGCAGCCTTTTTGCTATCCATTTCTCACCAGGTGGGGTGTACAAAGCTGATGTTGTAGAGTTTGGCCCAGCGAGCAAAAACTTGTTTTTCAGTGATGAAGCGATGGTGATTTCCACGGCGGCCCCTCTCGTTCTGCAGGTACGTTACACACTCATCTGGCCCTCTGGGTTTATAGTAGTGATATGGCATTCTTTTAGGCTGAGGATGCCTCCTATACCACAGAGATCGCAATTACTCTCATGTAATATTCCATAACATTTCTTCATTCAAGATCCTTCATTCTTCGCAACATAAAAAAAAAAAAATCACACCACGAGTGATATATAAAAGTCGCACATTGTTTGCAAATGCTGAAGTACAATATGCAGTAGCAGCAAGTGACCATAGAGTTTGGTGGGGCAGGATGACGATAATTACAACATAGCCTCAAACAAAAAAATCACTCTTGACTTATGCTATAGGCTACGAACTAGTGAATTTTTAGAGTAACCGCATAATAGGCAGTTGAGACGTTATCCACTCCATATCCCCCTTTCCCTCTTCTCATCTTTGCAATATAGCTTACAATAGAAATGGTTATGTACATCATAGACACCCTGCTTGCACTTACATTTTGCCTTTGGTTGCAAAAATGTAATAGATTTAATAACGATTATTTGCTTATAAATCAAGATCTATGCATCCACAGAGTATGTTTAGACTAGCTCAATCTGGCAGCCTTATCATTATCTGTCCTGTCCACTGTTCCTCCAACACTGAAAAAAGTTTATAAAGCCAGCATAGGGCATCCTGTTTCCTGTCCCAATGGGCCTCTAATAGCGCTTGTTGCAGTTCCCTTCTTTGACCACTAGGTGCAATAATAACTCTAGGTGAGCAAAACAATGGGCCATTGGCTTACATCTATCAAATAGCAGTATTATTATTATTATTATTATTATTATTATTATTAAACCAACAATTAATTAGTATTTTAACAGAATTTAAAATGTATAAACTTATGAATGAGGACTTTGTGAAGATAAATGTTCATCGAAGGCCATCACTGACAATACTGATCTTCTTTAACTATTAGTCTAGATTACGTGGACAGTGTAGATTGCGGTGCATTGTGGGATTTCAGCTCTTCCCTACATGCCACAAAATGGCGAATTGTCCAAATAGTGTAAACTGCGAATAAACCATATTTTTAGACATCCGAGAGAAAGTTTTTTACTCACCCACAGTAGCTGGGAGGCACCATCCCATAAACCTTAATTTTGTCACAGATCTCTATAGCGATGACCATGGTGAACCAGCCAGTGCTCAGCCACGACTGCGACTTCTGTCTGAGGAAACAGAAAATACAGTTCAGAGTTTCATAGGCGCAGCGGCCGAAGCAATGTTTTGAGGGAAATTTTAATTCATACATGATCAATCAATACGCCCTGATGGCAAACAGTATTTATGATTAATATACAATTTACCCTCCATATCATTCACATCTAACTTGTATGAAAAGCAAACCCTCTGCGCTAAGGATTTCTACTTTGGAGGTAATATTCAGGTAATTATATCGCAGCCTATCCACCCAGAGATCGTGGCCAATTTCACTCTCTTGGACTCCCAGCCTCGTATTTTGATGTGAGTTCTAAAATCTGAACGATTCCTGGTGCTAAAGAAATGCGGTCGTGCTTTTCTAGGAATCAGAACAGGAGGGTTAACGGTGCTTAAAAAAAAAAAAGAGTGTGATCCTAAAGCCTACCTGTCTCGGCCGGTCTCTTTATGAAAGAGTGTGTCGAACTTGCGCATTTTGCTCGGTGTGACGACGAAGGTTGTGAGGTTGGTGCATGTGGCGGCGACACGATGGATCAGCTTGTAGAGAGCACCATTGGCACTGGGTCCGATCTTTGTGGGCGGACCCCAGAAAATGACGGATGGGCAGTCAGAGCAGTTGAGGAACTCTTGGGGTTTTCGGAAGAAACGAATCACACTGGAGTGAGCAACAACACGGAGGCTAGTTTTATTTCCCACATCAGCCTCAAACCCCGATGTAGGTGCATCATTCATGCGGATCACGCACTCGGCGCGGTCAATCTCTGCTCCGGCACCGGTGCCCAGTAGGTGGCTTGAGCTTGTCACCATTGCACACTGGCCACAGTGTAGGGTCAGACTCTGATACACACACACACACACACACACACATTTCTTATTATTCTAATTTTGAAGTAAATTTCCCTAGCAGTATGGGGCAGTACATCTACTGGACACAGACACAGATATATTATTTACATCGGCACATTTTAAGTTGCACATAAGTCATACAGACACAGATTCACAAGGATTCCTTCAGATCGTTTCTGAAAAATGCTATTTCATTCATTTCACCAAGAATTTGGATTGCGCTTTTGTTTTGATTCGAAGTTTTTATACTGTTTAGCATAAGTCATTTCACCTTTGACCTATGGGTCATAGATAAGCGAGAGTTTTACGCCGACAAAAGTCTGTACAAAAGGGCTGGAAAATGTGAAAGTTTTCCGTTTTTGTTGCAGATGTAGACTGATTTTACTTCCTTAAGGAGGACACGGAAAATGGCGTTCGTGTTTAAAGAGATTCTGGTTTTATTGTACGATATCACAGTATTTAAAGCAGTGACACTTGAGCCTTACCTTGTTGCCAAAAACAGGAATGTACCCATCTTTTCCAGCCCATTTCTTCAGGTCAGTGTTTTTGGTGGCACTGTTATACGCTGCCAGTTTAAAAGTCTCATATGACTCATTTGTACTGTTGGAGTTGTAGAGGAAGAAGAGAGTGGTGATGAGAAAGAGCGCCACGAATACAACCATCCGCTTGCTGTGGTGCCCCTATTTTGGAAACAAAATCGAAAGATGAAACCCCCGAGTGTAGAATCCTTCAGACAGCACAGTACGCTTCAATATTGCTAAATGAGTTTGTGATCGTCGGGGTGTGATTATATACACCGACTGACTGTCTGTAGTTTTGATCCAAAGTAAAAGTCTAATGTTAAACATTTTCCCACGGTAAGAATCCCGTGTTTCCTATGAAACTTCCATTTTCTTCATACTATCAAATTACAGCAGGTTAAACCAAATACACTGTAAATCAAGACAATTAAAAGCTTCTCTTCCATAAAGGGCACATCACAGTGGAGGCTGGGCTACAGCCTGAGTATAGGCTAGTGTGATGACCACCACCCCAAAGGGAGCCCCCCGTGTCTTCCTCCTACAGCAAATAAACAGTTGGCGTGAAGACTGGATGGCTGCCGTCCAGCTGAAATGTAGGGCACACGTTGAGCATAGCAAGAAATCCGACCCACCCTCAGTGAAGGCGGTGAATGTCATTAGGCTGATTCACAAATTCAGACAGAAATCCAGGATTCAGCCACAAGGTCACCGCAGAGTCACCTGGCCACCAGCGGAGCTTATCGCAGCACTGAGTGGAATAACTAGCTGAAGTGCCTGGTATCAAAGAAAGCAGTTTTCACTGACACTCACTTCAAGTGAATCTCATGCATAGGCTGATAAGAAGGGCCTTTAAGGAATTAAGGCCTTCTGGAATACCCGCAGTTCTAGCAAGCCCGTGATTTGGGAAGGGGTGCGGCAGTACAGCTGTAATACATAGCATCCTCATGCTCATCCGATAAGGGGTGAGAAGAATGGCTGACCACTGAGCTCCAGTGAGAAGTGTAAACATCCTACTTACTTGTTTTCGGATTTGTCAACGGGTTTTGCACTTCACGGCCACCGTAGAAAGGGGAAACAAAAAAACGTTCCAAGAGCCTGCGCTAAAAGCCAGGCAGCAATGTTTATGAGGGAAAACCAACGTGAGGTTAACAGAACCGTCCTGCGAATAAGGACTGTAATATAGATGAAAAGATAACCAGGAGAGAATTATCCAGGACGCCAGAGTGAGAAAATGAAGTGTGACGAAGCATGAGCATGGCACTTACGGTTAAACGCTGGTGGTTAGGAGGCGTGAAATAGAATCCTGATATCGGACTGTATGATTATCACTCAATGAATGATTCACCCTTTTTTTTTTTCTCTCTTCCATAATTCCAGATCATCTGATAATCCATTTTAGGTAGATTTCTCTATTCCCACGCATCTGAATTTCCTAACTTTCTTGGCTTTTCATTGTAATAAAGAGTGCATCATGTGTATGATGCTAAATGATGATCTAAGGTGATGATCTAGCATGATTTCTGGAAGCTTTAAAATACATGAAAAATATCCGTATTCGTTTAATAAAACAACCAAACAGACCGATCTCCGCTTACCTTCTCCGCCAACCGAAGCCCCATTCTCCTGCTTCTGACTACCTCATGATTTATTTGAGCCGTTATGCCTAGGGAAAGAGAGAACGAAAGAGTATATCATTTACTAGCTGAGTATTAATTGTTAAACTGAGACAAGGTTGTAGAAACACAGCCGTGTCATATTTAGTAAGAGGTACCAGAGCCTAGCTTGTAGCAGTAATATCACAGGATTTCTGCAGAATTAGCTTACCCGCTGTCTGATGAATAGAAACTGGAAGATCTGCAATGCCAAAATGCTACGTTATTTCTGTACATTTATGCACGTTGCCATGGTTGGGTCCTTGAGCAAAACCCTTAACCTTCAGCTTAGTTGTATCCTGCATCAATCAAATCAGGACATGCACTGGATTGTGTATTACTTTGTCATAGAAGGTATTACAGTTGTTTACTGTAAATATGTTTTAATGTTGTTTACTGTAAATGTTACAGTACTGTATTGGCAACCAAGGTTGCCAGTACATTTCTGTAACACCTACATTATTATTATTATTATTTTTTACAGTGTATGATTTAGGAAGGCTCAACTGTCTGCCAAACCAAGTGGTTCAAATCTGCCTTTTCCACTGGATGCTTACTGCTTATCTAATGAAAATGGAATCTTATGTATGTCTATCGAATCCCAAATCGATCCGTGTAGGATTTCACGGAGTTTTTTTGTGATTGTCGCGGCCAAAAACGCTCGATTTTGCCGCGGCTTTAAAAAAAAAAATTTGCGACGCAACTTGCGGCGTTTTTTCGCGCTTTTGTCGCGGAAAACTACTTGAATCGGCGAAATCGCAGCTGCGAACGAAACAGTCTTCCGCGGTGATGCGACCTTTTAGCTGTACTCATGTTCGACGCAGATGATTCGAAGAGGGCATCGGCTGAACGCGCCGTGAATGACGTCGCGAGACGCGTCTTGGCCCCAAATCTGCGGAAAATCTCCAAAAAAAAAAAAATTTCCGAGGGGTTTGCTCGATTTTGCGTTCATTTCTGCCATGGAAAAAATCGCTAAATCCTGGATTGACGGCCAAATTACGCGTGGACATTTTGCCTCAGAATGAAAACACAACTTCAGTTATGACAACTCAATTACCCATTTAGCATACTAGTATTCACATTTTATTTACACGTGGGCACTTTATGAATAGCATACTAAATAAATGAAAAGAAAAAAAAAAAAGATTACCAGAACTGCAAGGATGCATAAGGTTCGAAATGGTTGGCGAAGTAAATTACATGTCAATACACAGGATACCAAATAACACACGCAAAAGGCAATACTGAAGTTTAATTCAGAAGGCAAAACTAACCCAAAATATAACAATGAAGTTTAAAATAATGCAACACACGTGACATAGGCTAATAAACATGACAAACATCCATCCATCTTCTATACCGCTTTATCCTTTTCAGGGTCACGGGGAAACCTGGAGCCTATCCCAGGGCGCATGGGGCACAAGGCGGGGTACACCCTCGACAGGGTGCCAATCCATCACAGGGCACACTCACATACACACTCACACACCCATTCATACACTACGGACGCTTTAGACACGCCAATCAGCCTACCATGCGTGTCTTTGGACTGGCGGAGGAAACCGGAGTACCCGGAGGAAACCCCCGCAGCACGGGGAGAACACGCAAACTCCACACACACAGGGCCACGGTAGGACTCGAACCCCCGACCCTTATTGTTATAATCATTAATATCATCATTATTATTATAATAACAACAACGCTTGAATTGTTGTTGTTTATGCTTAATAAAATAATAATAATACGCTCATACGATAGACAATACACAACAACAATGCCCATACAATAACAATAACTAACACAGGCTACTAATATTTAATAATATCGTGCAATTATACGCCATGTTACTAAGGTCCTCATATTAAACAATATGGCAGTCAGCACATTCTTCTTTTATTGCATAACCATTCTTATTTGCATATATTAGGCTATGAAAGTAGCACGTATTAGCACTGTTAGGATATTGATCAAATCAGCTTTGGTGTCAGACATCACTAGCACCAGCATTGTGAATTAACGGCCTTTCTCTAGGCAGGCAGGAGCAGGACGGGAGAAAATAACGGTGTATGTGACGCTGTTAGAAATAAATAAATAAATAAATAAATAAATATTAATACTAATACTAATAATAATAATAATAAAGGAGGGGGGGACGGGACACCCCCCTCATCATCCGATTCTCTCTTTAGGAGACTATATACTATAAAAAGCCTCATGAAGCGGTCAGTATGATCATGTGGGTAAATACAGAGTCAGAACCAAACCATTCGGCTTCGGCCGTCAGTAAATTTCCTCCCTGTCAAACAATACAGCATTATAAGGTATTATTATATCCTCACACTCACCGATCTAGAGCTGGTTTTCCTCTATATCTGGGGTATCGTCGCTGATATCTGCGCGTTCAGAGACAGGGTGAAGGAATACAGAAGAGAAGGGGGGGTGGGGGGGGAGGCGGGTGGAGGGTAAGGGGGCTCAATCTGCGTCATCAGCAATTGGGAAATACAGTGAAGCTGGACTAACAAATATCAATTTTCTTCTGCACAATATATAGGTTGTCACCTGATTTGACTGCATATAACACCCCCAGTCATCCACCAGGATTCATCCACACCCCCCCCCCCCCATCCCTGGAGGCATTAGTCATTTGGAGAGATTGTGATGAGTGAATATAGATTCATGGTATAGATAACTTAAGTATCTATGTATACAGTCGTGTGGGGGGGAAAAAAAATAAAATAAAATAAGTACACTCCATGGAAATTGTTGGCTTTTTAAATTTTTATTTATTTGTTCATTATAATTTTAGATATTTTGGACAAGCAAACATCTGATCCTCTTTGAAACAATGCCTATTCATTTTAAAGTTGATACACACTCTATGAAATGACACGTAAAAATCGACATTTTGTGGTCATTTTCACAATTTAAATTAACAAAAAAACAAAAAAACAAACAACAACAACAAAACAAGATCAGTCAGATCCATACAGTTAGAATCAGGTGTTCAGGACTGAGCCAGACTGAAATGCCTCATTGAGATGACTGATGTTGAGATAGTTAGAGCTGTACTGTATGGACACAACTTTTTCAATTATTTTGCCAAGAATTGGGAGATTAGAGATAGGTCTGTAGTTACTGAGCACAGAAGAATCAAGCTTGTTTCTCTTCAGCGTAGGCCTAAGAATAGCGGTCTTAAAGGTGTGTGGAAAAATTCCTTGCTGGAGGAAAAGATTAACAATGCCCAGGATGTCTGGTCGTTATGAATTTAAAACCCAAAGAAAGCTGGTAGGTAATGGATCGAGAGAGCAGCTAGACGAATTCATAAGTGATACAACCAGGGCGAGCGTCTTAGGGCTGACCACGGAGAAAGAGAGGATAGATTACATTTCACAGCCTTTTGCCTTATGATAGTAATTTTATCACTGAAGAAAGCTGCCACCTCATGGCACTTCTCAGCTGTGAGAAGGTCTGATGATTTTTTGAGGTGAGGGGTTTAGCAGCCGATCTATGGTGGAGAACTGGATTTTCTAGCAGACCTCATTTCGCTATGAAGTATTTTCAAGTTGTTTTTATAGATAGCTTGGTGAACCATAAGCTTTGTGTTCTACCGTTGCCTTTCTGCTCTTCTGCAGTCTCTTACAATGGAGGTACTATTTCTCCAAGGGGCAGCTTTAATTATCCCAGAGACAACTGTTGTTTTTAAAGGGGCGACAGAGTTAATACATTTGGTCAGCCTGACACTAAAGCGCTCCACCAGCGTGTCTAAAGAAGGGAGTGAAAGAGTGGGGAGAGATGATATGAGCTCCAGGAACGTCACAGCTGTATCAGCAGTGAGATGGTACTTAGTGCTGAAAAACACAAGACAGCTGTGCAGAGAGATCCGGAAAAACACATGACTCTTCTAACTCAATATAAACCTGGAATATAGTCTGATTAGAATGTATTTGACAGTTTTAGATTATGCTTCTCTATATCGATTATACATATTGATTATGCTTTAAATTCTATAACAGTCGATGGATCAGAGATTACATCCATATAGATGTTGAAATCACCGATAATTAACACATATTCATGATCAGTTAACGTCCTAGAAAGCGGTTCCCCGAAATCATCAAAAAAAAAACAACAACAAACCCTTTGTTAAGTCTAGGAGAGTGATAGATAACTAATACCACAATAACTGCTATGTCCATACAGTATTTTGGTATGAACAAATCTGCATGAACGTTAACTGAAGCTCTCGGTCTGTATCTGAATGATTTGATGTATTGTGCCGCTGCCACACGCTTGGCTGATCGGATAACTGCATAAACGTGCAGGTGTACAGGTGGTCCTAATAAAGTGGATGATGATTGTAGTTTACAGTACGACAATTAATAAGTACTATCCTAGATCAATGGTTCCTTTGGGGTCGTTTGGATGGTTGAGGGTTCTAGGTTCTAATTGGAACCTTTTCTTTAAGGGATAGCCTCTCTTGTAAGGTTCTACAAACAGCCCACAAGGGTTTCCACAGAAGAACAAACAAAATGCCGCTAGATTAGATCTTTTTTTAAGGTGCCACGACATGGCCACATGACTACCGGTATGCATTCATGTAGATTTCCGTTCAGCAACGTGAAGGTTGCTTCGGGTTACGCTTCCTAAAATGTAGGGGCTCGCTTCTAGGATGAAATAACTTACCCAGCAAGTATTGCATGCACGCCAAAATGTAGTTTACCTTTCCAAACATTAGTTTTACAGCACAAGTTGAGAACTGTGCAAATTGTACCTGAGACTACTAAAAAAAAAAATTTTTTTTAAAGCAAAAGTCCGTCACACCAAATATTGACTTCGTTTCATTTATTACTGTTTACTTCTCTTTATAGTATTTTTAAAATGTAGAAACATTTAATTTCATTATTTTTCAAAGTCATCTTTGCTCTACAGCATTTCTTTGCATGTGCCTTTTGCACAGTACTGGATCTTAAATGACCTGGTAGCAGTTTAAAACAATAACAATAAGGGCACGGACACAGCACTTACAGCAATGTTCTATATGCCTTTGTCAAGACACCCACCCCCCAAAAAAAAGTATTAAGTGTCTGTTCTTGGCTTTTTTCAGAACTGAGAAATAACCAGAGTCAGTAATGAGCGATTCGATACTGAATCTGTTCAGAAACTTAACCGACTCTTTTTTGAGGGAGTCGATTCAGAAAAACAAAACGAATCAAAGTCTTGGCAACGCAGTTGCTTTATTTGAAAGATTTTTTAAAAAGATGTTTTTACGGTGCAGTTTTATTAGTGATTTAACTGGATTATGAAATATAAAGACAATACACTGAACTTGCTATTAGCGGACACATTGATTTTCTTTACACATATTCATTTCTCAGCCAAAAAACATATGCTATTATATCAAAATTGTATCAAAGATTGCCTGGTTACATCAAAGTGACAGTATAAAAACATGAATGTGGGCTACAGCGCTGCAGCAGTGCACAAGTGCAGCAGAGTTTGATTTCCCCGGTCTAAACCCATGAGACGAATCTTTTATCAGGGAAACCCTGCTATAGGGCTGGAAATGCTGCAACACAAATATTTCTGGATGCAAATCTAGTTGCGGTGAATTAAACAAATAAAATCTATTTTATAATTTAAATAGTTTACAACAACAACAACAACAACAACAACAATTGGCTCAGCTGCAAAAGGACATAATCCTATGACCCCAGCTTTACATTTACTGAAAATATCGATGCAAAATATTGTTGGAGATTATAAAATCACAGTAGGTGTAAAGCAGATTTTTAGTTATTAAAAACAAGTGCTCAGGCAGCTCAATGCATTGTAAGGTATAATAAAAAATAATTTAAAAAAAATACAGTAATTTTACAGATGAAAGTAAAATGTAGGATCGGATGAAAATATTTTGAACCAGAAAACAAATACAAACTATGGATTTAAAAATTGAAATCAGATCAAGTAAAATCTATTTTTAAAAAAAAAAAACCAGACAAAAATAAGAACGAAAGGAATTATTTTCCCACTGACATGTCTGAGGACTAAATTATGAAATCGGATTTGTGTGGAAAGTATTAAAAAAAAAAAAAAAAAAAGGATCACAATAAAAGCAAAGGTTCCATCTAGGTATTTCTTTTCTCATGTAGGATTCCAAATAAAACCAAAGTGTTTTTTTTTTCCCCCCCCTAAGTGTTTTTAAAGCAATTTTGATGTAAAAAAAAATCTCAAAAGATTTTTGAATCATTTCACAAATATCTCAGACATTTAGAGAGCAGCATTATATCATATCACTTCCCCAAATTTCATCACCCAATATCATATTAAACGGTCACATTACAACCGCTTTAAAGTGCACTAGCTAGTTGACCTCACTTAACGCGGAGCGCTCTCTTTCTACCGCCAAAGGATCGAGACGTCACTCCAAACCTCACGATTCAATAGAGATGTAATTCTGCAAAAACCAGGCCACTTAAAAGAGTTTTGCGTCCCAATTATAACGGAAAACCGCAGTACCAGAAAGGAGAACGCCGAGTGATCGAGTCAAGGTGACGGTGAAGACTATTTCTGATCAGACAAAATAAAGAGCAGATGACAGAAGAAGGGGGCTTTTGTTTTGGAAGCCTAATTCCTATGTTTTGTCTGTGAGATCATTGTTTTCACTTTCAGTTACTTTGATACTCCAAGAATGACTTTTGACACTAATCTGATTTCATACATCAAACCCTACTATAGCACATATACAATAAATATTGACACTACAGCAGACTGGGTGGTGGACTGGGAAAACTCATTGGATGTTGCAGGGGCTGAATTCTCACAAACAGACAAGAAATAAAAAGTACAGTATTGCCAATATATATACATCTATATATCTATATATATATATAAGCTGTCAAAATTTCCACAATGCACCTGTGCTAGTCAGAAAGGACACTGAAATGTACAATGCTCTCCTTTTTGACTTCTGGTTCAATTACAAAGGTGAATCAAATGAAAACCTTTTTGGAGAATTTTATTTATTTATTTAAAATTTTGCATTGTTTACTGCAAATATGTGTCACAAATATGTATCAGGAGTATAAGGCAGCAGTAGAAAGAGCTATCGACAACGATGGACCAGTCGTACATTTTTACTTTTGCAACTACAAATTTAATGTACTGTCTCTCTAATTTATGTCATGGTTTCCAGAACTATTTATAGTAAATAAATTTTTTTTAAAAATGTCCATTTTTACGACCACGTGAAGGGGTTTCCCCAGGCCACCACAACATTAATAAAAACCCTTTCCTAACGTATTTTCACGCGGGTAAAGTTTAACGTTTAAAGGACCTTCCTGTACGACATAACTGAAAGAGGAATGTACCGCTTAAAAATGAAACATACACGCGTAAAGCACACAAACCAGCCGACGTTCTCGACCAACACTCCGCAAAACATCAAAGCCTAGAGCGATTTACAAGCTGCATAAAGTGCCAGTAAACTATGCCAGTTTCAATATGCATGATAGCGTAAATAAAATGAGAATCAGTGCAAACATTAATTCAAATACATTCCTGGAACAGGTCTTGATGTAACAACATCTGTGTGAAATATCCACGGCTGTGATCACAGTCTGTACGAATACACATTTTAGCTAGCATGTTTCCTGCTGAGAATTTCACACGTGCGCTCGACAACCACGTGCAGCAATGAATGAAACACAGGAGCGGATAAGTGAAAGAGCAGCGTGTTCAGGGATTCCTTTGGTTTGACTAGAATGCATGTGGCACAATAACCCTTTTATATTTGCAGTATTTGCGTGTCACTCTGTACAAGTCAAATCAGGCAACGTTCGAACTCAAAGGAAGCTCGGCATTTTCATGTTTTAAAGAGGTCAGGTCTTGGGTCAAACGTGGAAATGACTAACATGGCTAGCTTCAGTAGCGAGCGCACGTTAGGAGGTTACGTACGTTTCTTGTAGGTACGTTTATGTTCGCTAGCTAAATTTCAACATGAGAAAGATTTCATGAAAGCTACGACACACGCGGTTCACTTTTGTAAACATATTCCTCGGCCAGAGCAAAAGTTCTGTCCGGATTCCTGCCGAACGAGACGCAGGAGTAGTGACAGCATTTTAAAGGGCCTGTACTAATAATACTAATAATAATAATACTAATAATATATTATTTATGTTGAATATATTATCGCTCAGACCTGAAAGACAGTCATCGGTCTGTAAACATTATCACGCTGCGATAGTCTGTATGCAGTTCAAGGCTTTCAAAGGGGAAAACGCTTGCTTTTAGTAATACTGATGTTAAATCTGAAAAAGGGGAGAAAAAAAAAAAAGATTAAAGCAGCAGTGTGTAATTCCCTGTTTTCCTGTGTTGGCACTTAAAGTTAGCAAGAGCATCTAGGTAAAGATTCCACGATCAGCCTTTTTTGCATTTCCCAAAAATCTCCACACGTAGAGGAAATAAAGGAGGATGCTTTTTTTTTTTTTTTTTTTTTTTTTTTTTTTTTAAGCTAAATGCCTTCGAAAAGTTTTCATACTTAGTTCGTTCTCATGACTCACACGACACTGTTGACAAACTTATTAACAAATTCAATAAAGACCGGAAGCGTCGCGGACCGACCGAGAAGCGGTCGCCCACGACGATCTACTGACGAAGGCACGACCGACACGGTACTAGCGTACATAGTCGCTATGCGTGGAGACTTTCAGGACACTCTGTAGTATATAGCGACTGTTGGCTAGGTTGAACAAACACTGATTGATTTTATTTCACACCAACGTACACGAAACCTTCTCCGTTTACCTTGAGAGAAAGCGGTGGCAACCGAGAGGACGCGGGACTAACGCGTGTCACACGCAGGGGGTGGGGCTAGGACTGGAGAGTTCAAAACACCTGCACAACTGCCAATCGTTCCGTATTCACATGTCGACTGGCTCATTTACTATATTTACCGAGGGGCAAAAGCCTCTTGATGCGTTTCTAAGTCACAACCTCACGTCCAACAGAGAACTCTTATGTTTACAGATGAGAAACACACACACACACACACACACACGATCCTGGAACATACACATCTGGATTCAGAGTAGTAACCATAGCACTTGGTGGTGGAAAAGCTGTACAAGTTCACAAGGCCCTATGAAACTATCCAGCATAGCCTTATGCAACCTCATATAACCACATCATCATGTAGCTCCTCTCATTCAGTCATAACTCCTGCAGCGTGATGTCGTCTCATGTGATCTCACATGGCCTAACAACACAGCACAGCCTTGAAATAATACTACGCAAAGGAAAATAACTGCTGATTTCTCCTTTGGGCTTCCTTATGAAATCAGGAACAAAAAAACAAACAAACAGACTAGCTGCTGTAAGTAATCATCACTAAATCAAAAGCTTAACTAGATGAAATGGATAAATATTGAAATGGTTTCGGATGAACGTAACATGACCACAGTTCCTATGTTGGTTTTCGCCGTCATCTTTTTCGGATGTCTTACAGCAGTTCGAGGTAGGGCCCGAAGCGTGCTATTCCTTAGCACAGAGGTGTCTGGGTTCTTGTTCAGCTCACCATGTTGGATATTGGAATTTTAATTTTCCCTGCGACGCCCAGCGTCTGTAGATCTGTTTCTCTGTGATGAAGCGGTGGCCGCCTCTCCGTGCACGCTCGTGCACTTTGTACATGCCGCACTCGTCCAGACGATTCGGCTCGTAATAGTGATACGGCACCGAAGAGTAATTGGTGAGGCTACACACGCACACGCACACACACACACACACACACACACACACACACTTTAAATGCTGTGCACAGTAGGTTTTTCATTTCCATCAAAGAAGGATTTCAACAAACTCATTCAGCAACCTCAAGTCGTATTTTAAAAAGGTTCCCAAAATGAAAAAATAAACATGTTTTGTATGTTCGCTTTTCTCTGTCGACTTTTACCATTTTACTGTGAGGAAGTAGAACTCAGTCTCTTGTATACTCCTGAGGACTGCTTGATTGACAGCCTGTTTATCTAGTCTTACTGTTGTGACATTTGGCTGTACATTAGAGGTCGACCAGTTTTGTCGAAAAATCGGTATCGATAACCGATAGCTGGAACTGTACAACTGTAAAAATCCACATCGATAGTTTTTCATTGCACAGTACGAGAGAACTGACAGATTTTGTTGTGTTATTTGAAGTGTTTTTTTTTTTTTTTACATTCATTTTGGATGTCTCTATTATTATTTGTTATTTGGAGTGTTACTTTTTGGTTCAGCTTGGATGCATATCCTTTATGTACTGTAATATTTATTAACATATATATAATTTTAAAAAAGTACAGGACATTTTCATGGTACAGCCAGTGCACGTTTAAAAAGCATAATAGGTGCACTTTAAAAACTATCGGTCAATGAATCGGTTATTGACAGATACTGCCCGACTTACTTATCGGTATCGGTAAAATCCACTATCGTTCGACCTCTACTGTACATGTCTAATTTCTTTGAAATCTTTGTAATAATAATTACAAACATTATTATTATTATTATTATTATTAGTAGTAGTAGTAGTAGTAGTAGCACCTTAAAGTTAGTTGTTCAGTTTAAGAAACATATCCAGACTGATAGAAATCTCACAAACCTCACAAATCGTAATGCACGTGTGCGCACACTCACCCGCAATATGAGCCATCGATCATCCCGTAAACATTAATGCTGTCGCACACGTCCAGCGCAAAAATCATAGTGAAAAATCCGGTGCTGAGGAATGCACCCGACTTCATTCTGAGAGAGAGAGAGAGAGAGAGAGAGAGAGAGAGAGAGAGTGAAAGCGAGTGAGAGAGAGCGAGTGAGAGTGCGAGAGAGGGTGAGAGAGTGAGAGTGAGTGAGAAAGCAAGTGAGAGTGTGAGAGCGAGTGAGAGTGAGAGATCATCAGCTGAGTTATAATTAAGATTTGTTAATTATACACACACACACACACGTGGACATGGTGTAACTTTTAGAAATATAATTTCAGCTACATAAATGGACTTTAACTGGTTTTTAGAGTATAGCTTTAAATGTGTCCTGCATGCACATTATTAGGTAAAAGCTACATACTAAAGGTACAAAATGTGTACCATCCCAGTGACAAGGAAAGACACAGATGAGTACCCTTCTGACTACCTGTTCTTTCCGGTTTCATTCTGGAAGATGCGATCACACTGCATCATCTTCTCCCTGCTCACAGCATAGATGTGTGTACCTGGGTATTTCAATGCCATTTTGGCAATCATATTGAACACTCGCCCCTTGCCGTCGTGCCTCATGTTCTGCTCAGGACCCCAAACCACATAGCGTGTGTTTGCCTCTTGCCGGAAGAAAAAGGCCTCATGGTGCAGCAGGCGTCGCACACTGGAGTGCGAGACGACACGGACAGTCGTCCTATTGCCCACATCAGCCTCAAAGCCACGTGCCGGCGCTGCGTTCATGCGGATCACGCATTCATGCCCGTCAATCTCACGCCCACATCCGCTGCCTAGCACCTGGCCCGAGCTGGAGACCACGGCACAGCGGGCACAGCGCAGCGCCAGGTACTGTTACAAGGAAATTAAACAGTTAGTATGTGTATTATTAATCGTTTAAAAGGTTGCTTCTTAACAACTGTCCCAATATAGAATTATGACAATAACTTATGGCAGTTTATTACATTCCCAAAGTTTTTACATTCACGAACCCTTTTAACTGGGAAATATTTACAGACCTGCTCAGTACACATGATTTTACTAGCAAACTATTAAAAAATGGATTGGAGGTAACCAGAACTTTCCAGCAATGTTTATTAAAATTGCAATTAGGTTCCGGATGACGTTACTTATAGGCATAATAGCTTTGATGATGGTGGGTTGTGATTTCCACCACTGAAACAAAATTAGAAAATCACAGACAAAATAACAAAATAATAATAATAAATCAGGAAACCTACACGTGAACTTGACCTGATGCCAGGTGAAATTCTCACGTAGCCACGAAGTCCCAGATCTACTTCTCCTGTTCTGCTTACGTGATTGTACCAGAGCAGCAAAGAGAGGGTGATGAGGAGGAGGAGGAGCCAACGAAACTTCTGAATGGGGATTAAAAATAAATAAATAAACAGAAAATGGAAACATGATTCAGTTAGAGAAATTATGCAATTGGGCATTAACACAGTATGACATCAGTAATTTATCACATTAAATTAAAAGCACATCATTTAAACAACAACAACAACAACAAATAAGGTTAGTTGATGCACATCTGTCAGGAAGAACATCCCTCAAAATCCAGATGTTCACATTCTGCATTTTATCACACCATCATACCAGAGACTTCATATCCTTCTGAAGCCACAGGCTCTCCCACCAGGTCGCAAATTACTTTCAGTCAATCATCCTATAACAAGAATAAAACAAGCTGAATAATCAATAAACAGTAAAATTATTATCAGACAATAACGGAACAGTAATAACAATGGGTTTGTTCATCATTTGTTAATCCGGATTTTGTATTACAGCGGGCTGAATCCCAAACGCGTCCCTTTTGCAGATATAGTACACTACTTATAGTGTAGGAGCCATTATTCCAAAACCTATGTAGTGCCCTTATATAGGGAGCACAGAGGCGTTTTAGATACAGGCGAAGAAATTCCGGAGAACCGTAACAAAAAAAAAAAACCAAAAACGATTGGAAAGCCATAATAGTTTTGATATGATACAACACATTTCAGGAAAGTATGATTTTATCTGTTATTAATTACAGAACAATATATAATAATAATAATAATAATAATAATAATAATTTTAAAAAAACAACGATAAATTAGATAAGGGCATGAGCCTTCTTACATTTTCCTCGCGACGCTCATGTTTATGTTCCGGAGTGAACAAGTCATCGAGATACTTAGTTCCGACATTATCGTCATTTCATTGGGGTCAATTAAAACGGGTCATGGTGGAATAACTGGAAATGCACACAGTTGAAAAAAAATATATAAGGAGGATGTGAAATGGGTCATATTGGTATGTTGGGGGGTGGCTTTTTACAAATTAAAAATTGGCACGGTGTGTAGGCTACGTAAAGGGAGCAGATCAGTATTCAGCCCATAATGTAGCATAGCTCGTAGGAATGGACAGTTGGATTCCACGCGCGTGTCGGTTCTAGCATTTTGATTGGGCAACGCTCACCAAGTCTCTGCGACTATTGGTGGAACTGGCTGTCAATTGACTCGGCAGCCCCGCCCTTAGTGGCGTAGGTTAGGCTGCGTGCAGTGCGGCGTCGAGAATGTCCTTCTCCAGCAGTCATTTGGAGTGAGTGTGGCTGTGTTTTATGTTTATTATTTTCTTTTTAGCATGCTTAAGGTAATATCCCAGTTCAGGATAATGTTACTATTTGTATTTGCCAACAAGTGGGACAGAAAGCAATAAACAGTGTTTGCTTTGGAAGCTGCGAGTTGTTAGCAGTGCTAAATAGCTAGCATGCTGTGTTTGACAGGACGAGTGTTACGTCAATTTATCTGCCTACACAAAGTGAGATAAATGTCAACATCAAACTAAGCAGACGTCACAGAGAGTCTCTCTTTTTCCTTTCTCACAAACCATTTCCCATATCTGTCAATGATAGCAGTCAAATTAATTATGCTTCAAGTCATGGTAAACATTATAGGGATTTTATTTCCTTGTTGTAGTTATGGGTTTGTACATGGGCATTAATGATAATGCTCTTCTATCATGTCCAGCAGTGTGATGTTCTCTGAAGAGGACATTGTGGGAACAAGATGGTTAAATGGTGATTCCGAACACTTAAAAAAAACAAAAAAAAAACAACCCCAACTCCAGCTGTTTGAACATCCTGTTCAAAAGTTTACACCCCCCCAAGAGCTCTTAATGCATCGTGTTGCCTTCTTGAGACTCGGTGAATAGTTGCACCTTATGTAATAGTCGTGTACGAGTCGTCCTCGGTGTGAAAAGATGGATCTCGATATCATATAGCCGCTGTTGGAAAGGGGTCAGATATACATATACGCTGGAAAAGGAAAGAATGTGCAGGACCGGGAGGATTTTTCTGAAGAACAGTGGGCAGTTGAACTGTTCAGGACCAACAAGGGACTCATAAAGAACTATCGCAAAACATAAAAACAGTCGTGGATCATCCAGGTAACGACACACGGTATTAAGAATCAAGCGTGTGTAAACTTTTGAACGGGTTCTTTTGTGTAAATTGAGTTGTTATTGTGTCTGTATGTATGTAAACATCCGTCATGTGAAATAGCTTATTCAGAGCAGGACTAAATAATAATAATAAAAAAAAAACATGCAATTTTTATGATCCCTCTTTTTTAAAAAAAATGATAATTACATTTAGCAAATTACGCAAGGGGAACGTAAACTTATGACCTCAACTGTAATTGTCTAACTGCCGTGTAAAACGCTTCCGTTATAGACGTGCTGTTGTGAAGCATTATTGATTCATTTCCTACATCAGGCCATGACGCGTCCCTTTGTTGACTAGTTTCTTATAAACTGCACACCCTGAAGTGTTTTATTCATTATTTATTACACGCTAAATATATCCTGGATCTGTGACTGAATCAAGAATGGGTGGACTCTAAAGCCTGGAAGAACCATTAGGTCCTGATGGGAAAAGGTGCAGTTGAAAACGACTTGGCCAATACCTGATTGCCTGGATTGAACCCATATTTCTAGATTGTATTTAAAAAAACAACAACCCCAGTGTGCATTTAATATATGCACAGCTTTTGATTGCGGTGCTGATTAAACATGATCTTTATTCAACCCCAGCTTGTTTATCACCTGTTGGCAAGGGAAAATGTCCAAGAACCCTGGTGCAAGTTCCACTGTGTGTCGAAATGCATTTTGTATCACGTGACTCCAGTAACATGGAGATCTGTTTATTTAACCAAAGCCACGCCGCACTGTTTTCTTGTCTCCCAGGCAGCAAAAGTAAAACACAATGGACCTGAGAAGCTGAAACGCTGATCCTCGATCAGCTGCTCCCCTGTGATCTTAGGAAAAGGGCAGCTCTAGCAGCTCCGCTCATCTGAGGTCGGTTTGAAGGCCGAGTCGTTGGCTGACCCAGGATCAGGGAGCCAAGCTCCGGATGTGAAGGCTCATAAGAAGTGGTGGAGCTGAGATGTCTTTCAGGCAAGCAGAGGGCATGTCCATCATGCAGGCCTTAGCCATGACTGTGGCTGAGATACCTGTGTTCCTATACTCCACCTTTGGGCAGGTACACACACACACACACACACACACACACACACACACACACACACACACACACACACACAGGCATAGTTGATCTGCTTTTGCCTTTTTCACCAATTATATCTTATCAAATTACATTCATAATTAGTTTTATATCCGATATTATCATAGCTTATCTGAGCTATGTCTTATCTAACTCACACACACACACACACACACACACACACACACGCAAATGACTACAGCACAGGAAAACATGCCACAACACAGTTGATTGCCCTGTTGCCTGACTTTAGTAGACATCACATTTTCTTCTCTCTCTCTGTTTACATTATACATTTAATATATGGAATATATAAATAAATATTTACTTTAATTCAGTAGTGCACAGAACCCTCCACTAATATTGGCACCCTCGGTAAATATGAGCAAAGACGACTGTGAAAAATTGTCTTTATTGTTTAACCTTTTGATCTTTTGTTAAAAAAAAAAAAAAAAAAATCACAAAAATACTCTGCTCTCATGGATATCAAACAATTGGAAACACAACACAGGTTTATCCAATTTTTAATTTTTTTTTTTTTTTTAAATGTAGGTGTGCCACAATTATTGGCACCCTTTTAGTCAATACTTTGTGCTGCCTCCCTTTGCCGAGATAACAGCTCTGAATCTTCTCCTATAACGCCTGATGAGTTTGGAGAATACATGGCGAGGGATCGGAGTCTGTTCCTCCATACAGAATCTCTCCAGATCCTCCAAATTTCGAGGTCCAGGCTGGTGGACTCTCCTCTTCAATTCAGAGATATTTTGGCCGCTCGATCTATCCTGTTCACGGTACGTTGAGCCCCCGTGAGGACCCGAGGGAGAATAGGTCCCCGGCACCACCTTGCCGATTGTAGGAAGTGACAAATGGGGCGACGCATTTGCCGTGTGTTGCAACCTGTGACTGTGGAGTAAGAGATCCTGGTACTTGAGGAACGTGGGCGACTGCGGATACCTTTGGTAGTTTGGTTCAAACTTCACATAGACGGGCGTTTGGAAGGGCCCGGTCCAGTCGATCGGCTAGTCAAGTGTTACCTTGGAGGGTGTTGGCTTAGGGTCTGTCGGGTAATATGAACTTGTAGTTGTCTTTTGCTCGAGTATATCACCCCTGTATCCTTGGTGGATTTCCGTGGCTTTGTGCATCCCCTTGTTGGGCTCCAAGGCGGGTGGGGAGCAGGAGTGATGGAACTAAATAACATAAATATGTCTCTCTCTCTCTCTCATTAAAAAACCCCTAAATTCCTGGAATGCCCTGCTTTACCTACCTTGATCTTGCCATTAAAATAGCCACTGATGCTGGCATGGCATTAAAAGAACAATAAACAAACAGTGTGACGAGACGATATAGACACACGTCCAATTCCAGGTCGATTCATAACATTTCCAGTTGACTGGAATTGTCTTAATTATTGCCCTGATGGTGGAAATGGACATTTTCAATGCTTGTGCTATTTTCTTATAGTTATGAAGCTCAACAACCTTTTGCTGCACATCACAGCTATATTCCTTGGTCTTACCCATTGTTATGAATGACTTGGGGAATTTGGCCTGTGTGTTACCTCATATTTATACCCCTGTGAAACAGGAAGTCGTGGTTGAACAATTTCCTGTTCCTAGTCACCCAGGTGTACTAAAAATATCAGTGGGAATATATTTTGCATATATTTTTCCTCATTTGAATTCATAGGGGTGCCAATAATTGTGGCACACATATATTTAACAAAGTTTTTATTAAATTTTTTATTGTTTTTATAAACTTGTGTTGTCTGCAATTATTTTATATCCATGAGAGCAGAATATTTGGTGATTTTTATTTATTTATTTTATTTTATTTTATTTTATTTTTTTTAACAAAAGGTTAAACGATAAAGTCAATTTTTCACAGCCTGCTAATGCTAATGCTCCCGTCTCTCTTAGTCTATTTTCTCACAGCTGCGGATGACCCCGAGCCTGAAGAAGGTGCTGTTTGCGACGGCGCTGGGCTCCGTGGCCCTGGCGCTCACGGCGCACCACCTGAAGAGACGCAGCAGGAAGAGGAAGCAGGTAGCGGAGAAGTCGGCGCCGAAGACGGTGGGCATCCCGGAGCAGCTGCTACGTTCAGCAAGACCCGCATCGCTAAAGAGAGGTCAGAAGCAGCATCAAAAACCGTGTAGGACACGTATAACACACGTATACACCTGTACGCACTGTTCAAAATTCAAGCTACAGGGTGTAGGATTTTTTCATTTCTTAAAATGTATTTTAAAAAAGTGATTATTGTGGGGGGGGAAATAAGTATATAAAACTTCTTACTACTGTACTGTTATGTATTATGTTAGTACACTATAAGTGTCATTGCTTCTAGGCATCTTAATGAACGTAATGGGCGTCTTAATATATCTATATGCGTTTGTTTATTAGTTTGTGTTTGTATGGTAACATTAATCTGTGTGTGTTTGCAGGTCCGTACCCGGGGAGACAGATGATGAGCCCGAGTACTCGCAGCAACGACACCATGAGTGGAATCTCCTCGCTTGCTGCAAGCAAACACTCGAGCTCTTCACACACATCGGTATGAGACCCACGCATAGAGTGGTGCTTGAAAGTTTGTGAACCCTCTAGAGTTTTCTATATATCTGCATAAATGTGACCTCAAACATCAGGTTTTTCACAAAAGTCCCCTATGTAGACAAAGCGAACCCAATGAAACAAATGACAGAAATATTAAACTCGGTCATTTATTTACTGAGGAAAATGATCCAAGATTACGTAATCTGTGAGCGGCAGAAGTACGTGAACGTCTCGGATCAGCAGTTCATTTGAAGGTGAAATTTGCGTCAGGTGTTTTCAATCGACGGGAGGATGATCAGGTGTGTGTGAGTGAGCGAGCGCTCGGTATTATGTAAAGGACAGGGATCGATCAGAGTCTGATCTTCACGACACGTGTTTGTGGAAGTGCATCATGGCACGAACAAAGGAGATTTCTGAGGCCCTCAAAAAAAAAAAAAGAGTTTGAAAAGCAAAGGTTCACATACTTCTGCCACGCACAGTTGTGTAATATTGGATCATTTTCCTCAATAAATAAATGACCAGATATAATATTTTTGATCTCATTTGTTTAACTGGGTTCTCTTTGTCAACGTTTAGGACTTGTGTGAACATCCGATGACGTTTTATGCAGAAATGTAGAAAATTCTAACGGGTTCACAAACGTTCCAGCACAACTGTACGCAATACTCCAGTTTCTCACACGGAATTTTTACATGTTTGTCATCTGCTATTCCTATAATGCTAAATACAGCATGGTAGACTCTTATTGGATGTGTATGTTTGCGTGTATATCTTCAAGGGGCGACTCCCTCCATCTCCCAACCAGTCAGCCGCTGTAGCCACGCCGGATCCTGTGGCAGAAGAGCCAGGGGCGTTGGAAGATGCAAATGCAGAGAACTTATACCTCATGGGTAATTAAATCTATTCGTGTTTATGTAAATAGGAAGTCTGGGGTTAATTTATGCGGCGTTGTGGGTTTATAAAGTTCTTGCTCTTTTCTTTAGCTGATAAGAAATGCTGACCGTTGTACACGAGCAGTAGAATACATTTCCTCCTTAGTCCAGTCCTTTATGTTTGTGTTCTGCCTGCTGAAGAGCAGACTCATGAAGCCGAAAGCTGGCGAAATTCATTAAAAATGGCCTTCTTGTTTTGCTTTTGTGCTGTAGAAGAAACCTTAGAGCCCGAGCCGGTGCTGTAGAGACAGGAGGTGTGGCAGTATGAGCATGTGACGCTCACTCGCATTCATTATTGATGAAGCTTTTCTTAATGTCAGGAGGTCAAAGTGAAGGATCGCCTAAAAGCCATCGATCAGGAATGCTTGATTAAAAAAACAAACATTACAGCCACTGAGGAGGAGGAAGTGCGCACACACAGGACTTACGTTAATGCTATTGACCACAGTTCCATTTTTACCACGCAATTACACGTTAATGTGTCGGTTATATATTTATTAAGGATAAGCTTGACTATATTCTCTCAAATGACGGCGAACCTCGCGTCATCGGTGTCTATATTTAAAGCTGTCGGGGTGAACAGAAGTGTCTGTGCATCCATGATTCAAGACAGTTGATGAATTAAACTGTACATTTCCTAATCTGTGCAAACTCTAGAGACTGCTGTGTGTGAAATTCCCGAGTAGTCACTGGTAATAAACGGTCGCTCCCTGTAGGTATGGAGCTGTTTGAGGAAGCGCTGCAGAAGTGGGAGCAAGCGCTGAACATCAGACACCAGACTCCGTCCAACTCCTCTGCTGCTAACAGCCTCGCTCAACAGGGGGCAGCACTCACGGTAAAATCCACTCATCTCCCCATTACTCGGTTCTGAACGCGTCACGCGAACGTGTGGAGGAGCGTAGAGTTGAGGTTTCGGCCGGAACGTACTCGACTGACGGAGTGAACAGAGTAGCAGCGTAAGAGATTTGATTTACACGTAGCAGCTCGCTAACAGAGTAGCATTTGAGTATTCGAATGCAAATGTTACATTTTGGAAATAATAAGTGTTTTTATTGCGTCGGTTTCTCCTGCTTTTTGGGAAGCGGGTAGGGGAATGCGCCAGATTGCAGTGTTTTCTGCGTGAGCTGTAATCGTTAATACGCAGGGATAGTGGTTAGGAAGAAATGCCGTAGTGTGCACAGTAATCGAGATTGTACAATTTCTGAACGACTGATCTTGCAAAATGGCAACGTTAACTGATTATGTAAAATGTGTGTGCGTGTGTGTGTGTGTGTGCGCTGTGATCATAACAGCCAGAAGGTCGTAATCGAAAATTTGCAGAAAAGCTGGAGTTCCTTCTGCACCGGGCTTATCATTTGCAGGAAGACTTTGGCAGCACAATACCAGCAGATAGCCTGCTAGCTGACCTTGGTAAGCATACACACACACACACTTATTTGTACTCACATATTCTTCATATTTTATTCTTTAGGTTTTTATTGTGTATTTTGTGTGTGTGTTCCAGAGAGTGAAGGCACATTAATTCTGCCCATTGTGGAAAGCTCCCACGGGCTTCGGGATGATGACGCCGTTACCATCACGTCAGACGATTCTTTCTTCTCGGCAGCCGAGGTTGGGAAAAACTCGCGTGCGCACACACACACATACACACTTACTTTCGCATACAACCCCGATACACACTGGTTATTTTCGAATAATTGCACACAATTTGTTTCTGTTTAGCGACTACGGACTACTGTTTCGTTCATTTTTGGAAGTCCAGTGTAAAGTATAAAAAGCATTGTATTCATTTGCAAAGACGCCCGGGGTGTTTTTCCGAAATAAATACCAACGTCGGAGACCACCGTTTTGTTTTCAATCAGACGGACGTTTAGGATTTATTGTAAATTATTTGGAGGCAAACAGTGATGATGGGGAAACTGTACGTCACATGAACACCATCATCAGTCAACACAGCCAGGCTGGAATTATTTATGCAGGTCAATATTAAAGTTCATTATTACAAATAAAATATTTACAGATTTTACTGGTGAATGACGGAAAACGGAAACCCGTACGGCGGTCTTCAGATGCAAATACGTCCCAATTACTCGGATTTCCCAGTATTACTACTAATCACTAAAACTGAATCAGGGATTTCTCTCTCTCTCTCTCTCTCTCTCTCTCTCTCTCTCTCTCTCTCTCTCTCCCTCCCTGTGCTGTAGCTGTTCGAGACGTTTGCTCTCGATGAGGTGTATCATCCCTTAAAGCCTGCAGCTCTGTATGAAGAGGCGCTGAATTTGGTGAGAGAAGGGAAAGTAGAATGCAGATCACTCAGGTACTACATGCTAAACAGTACACAGTCGTAACCTACACTCACTCGCTCTCTCTCTCTCTCTCGTAGTGTACTTCATTTAGTTAAAACCTTACGAAGATGTGATGTGATGTATGTGTGCATGTGAGATTGATTGTATGCTCTTCAGAACAGAGTTGCTGGAGTGTTACAGTGATCAGGACTTCCTGGCTAAGCTGCACTGTGTCCGACAGGCTTTCCACGTCAGTACACACACACACACACAGACACACACATACACACACACATCTATTTTGGTCTCTGCTGGTTTCTTTTTTGTGGTTTCCTCTCTTTCTCTTCCTTTTTGGCTTCACTCACTCTCTGTGATGTTTCTTGTAATCTGCTTTTGTGTGTGTGTGTGTGTGTGTGTGTGTGTGGGTGTGTGTGTGTTTGTATAGGTGTTACTGTTGGATGAGACTCACAAGACTTTCTTCATGGAAACAGGCAAACAGATAATCAATGGACTCTTGATCAAAGCGAACAAGGTAATACGAGAGGCTCTGTTTATAACAACGTATAGAATAATCCTAGGTCATATACCCCCCCCCCACCCCCCCTTTTAAAGTTCCTGCAAATGATTTAGAAAACCACAAAGATGTCTCCTCAATCACTTCCGACCGTGGCCTGTTTACTAATTGCAACACGATGTAGAATGATATGCGCATTAATAAGTGCATCACCTCCACCTTTCCATATGCGGTAGCACACAAGTGGTATTAATGTCTAGCTGGGTAATTAGTTATGGAAAGCAGTTAGATGACTCATTGTAGCCACTCATCATTGTGGGCAAAAGTTTGCGCGATCTTGTTAAACATGCTCGCGGTATAATTCGCCAGTGACCGAGTGAGCACCAGAGCGAGTACACCCATGACAGATTCTGAGCAGAAACGTGGGATTAGAGTAGTATTCACAGCACCTTAATTGGTGGTTAATAGCATAATGAACATATTAATAGCGTGATCTTTTTTTAAAAAATATATTTTTAGTTGTTTCTGGTTTTTAGATTAGTATTCAGTACGTTGCCCTTCCTATGTCAACTTTAATGTTTGTGTGTTTTGGATTCTTTGGCTTTCCAGAACATTTTTGGATACTGAGTCAGAGATATTACAATACCCAGCACAAAAAAAACATTTTTTCTATATAGGCATAGTGACATGACAGACAATGATTATTATTTTCTAAATGATTGTGTGTGTGTGTGTGTGTGTGTGTGTGTGTATAGAGTCCAAAGGCATTTTTGGAGAGCTATCAGGACATGTTACTGTACACTCAACGAGAGGAGACATGGCCAAGCACCAAGATGGAACTGGAGGGACGAGGGGTCTGTGTCTCACGCTCTCTCCTCTCTTTGTTTGCCTTTCTTTCTCTCTCTATCTCTCTCTCTCTCTCCTCTCTTTGTTTGCCTTTCTTTCTCTCTCTCTCTCTCTCTCTATCTCACTCTCTCCTCTCTTTGTTTGCCTTTCTTTTTCTCTCTCTCTCTCTCTCTCTATCTCACTCTCTCCTCTCTTTGTTTGCCTTTCTTTCTCTCTCTATCTCTCTCTCTCTCCTCTCTTTGTTTGCCTTTCTTTCTCTCTCTCTCTCTCTCTCTCTCTCTCTCTCTCCTCTCTTTGTTTGCCTTTCTTTTTCTCTCTCTCTCTCTATCTCACTCTCTCATCTCTTTGTTTGTCTTTCTTTTCTCTCTCTCTCACGCTCTCTCTCTCTCACTCTCTCCTCTCTTTGTTTGCTTTTCTTTCTTCTCTTACTCTCTCTTTGTCACAGTCTCTTTCTCATACACACACACACACACACACACACACACACACACACACACACTTTTCTCTCTGTGTGGTATGCTCAGTTTAGATGTCTGTGCCGTTATGTCTGCTTGTCTCTTTCAACTGTCTTAAAAAAAAAAGAAAAGTGTGTGTGTGTGTGTGTGTGTGTGTGTGTGTGTATGTATATAATATATATATAATATATAACGCAATCGTTAGTCGATGCGTTAGCCCTTAAACCCATTGCTTGCATTAGACTTAAGGTCAGGTGCAACTTTTATAAAGCTGTTTTAGTAATGGTGGCTTCTGGCCTTTGACTTCTGCACAGGTGGTATGTATGAACTTCTTCGACATCGTGTTGGACTTCATCCTCATGGACGCGTTCGAGGACCTGGAGAACCCGCCTACCTCCGTGGTCGCCGTCTTACGTAACCGATGGCTCTCGGACAGTTTTAAAGAGACGGTAAGCTCGTTCTTGCAAACGGTTTGGAGTTGTTTGCTCTTCATATTATAAATTCTTTATTCTAATCTTTTGAGGCACTGGATTTCTGATTCCCGTGAGCCGTAATCATCAAGATTAAAACAACGACAACAAAAAACGCTGGGAATATTTCACAATGTGTAATGAATGTAGGATATATGAAAGTTCCACTTTTTGAATTAAATTACGGGAATTTTTTTTTACTTTTCCTCAATATTCAAATTTTCTGAGGTGCACCAGTATGTTGTATCCAGGGCATATCTCTGTAGCGCCTGTAGTACAATATTCAGAGCATAGATTCCTCAGGATTGGCAGCCGCTATCTTGCTATTCCAGAGATGTATGATGTGTAATATTCTGTCTGCCTTTGATGTTATGTTACTGAATAGCTCATACTTTATTTATTTATTTATTTATTTATTTATTTATTTAATTAATTTATTTTTTAACAATAACTCCCCTATTTGTCTCTCAGGCTTTAGCTACAGCATGTTGGTCAGTACTGAAAGCCAAAAGAAGGTTACTGATGGTAAGTCATTGTAAAATTTAAAGAGCCAGTGAAGTGTCTTCAGGTTCCACACACACACTTGTATGTAATCTGCCTGATGTCCACACACAATGGAGCGGAAAGATCAAAAACCTGTTAAAAAGAAGCACAATGTGCATTAGCTTGTAAGCACAAAGAATGAGATGACATCATTGTACTCTTATCATGCTATTCCTATTATTGCGGTTGATTTGATCCTATCCTGTGTAATATTGAAGCTGTTGAGATCTGCCTTAGGGCAAGTATAATAAACGTGTACCACCTTGTATTCAAACTCTGCTGGCTAAATAACTAAAACTTGGAGAACTTCCAGAGGTGTCCTGTGCCGCAGTCTTCGAATTCGAATAGGCAAATGGATGGAGAAAGACAGACAAGACAGATGAATGAACGGAAATGTGAAATCTATAAATAAATGTAAATGGATAAACCCTTGGGGCTTTTTTAGGTTCCAGATGGGTTCATATCTCATTTCTATGCCATCTCTGAACACGTGAGTCCAGTTCTGGCGTTCGGATTCCTGGGTCCCAGACAGCATCTGACTGAAGTGTGCACTATTTTCAAGGTAAGATGTGCACATCAAGTCCATCACTAATGTGTTTTTTGTGTGTGTGTGATATCCCATATCATCGGCATATCGTGAGTTCGAATCCCCGATAATGTCACGGCCATCCATGGCCGTTAGACAAGGGAGTAAAATCGGCGGTGCTTTCTGGGTGAGGAGAGATGACATACTCTCTCACCAGCGCTAGAGAGAGAGAGAGAGCATGTTGCCAACATGCTCTGACCAGTGAACCTAGTTCCAGTCAAATTTCCAGTAGTGTCTGGAGAGCTTCAGGCACTTATCTTTTGAGGTTCGATGACCGAAAAGGCTTTCTCTTGGCATGCCTTCCATATTATTTACTGGCATGGAGGTGCTGTGTAATTGTAGATTTGAAGAACTGGTGACTCCAGAATGCCACCATCTTCTGAAAATCTCCAGCCATGATCCTTGGACAAACATCTTGCCTCTCTAACCTTCCTCCTTACTGTACACAGTGACAATTTATTCTTGTTTTAAACTTGACCGTTATTGTCCTCAATGTGGATATGGGCGGTTATTTATTTATTTATTTATTTGTTTGTTTGTGCAACACACCTTTGTCTGATTTCCTTTGTACGTTCTGTAATCTTCCCCGTGTTGATCATTGACTAAGGGAAATATGACTTTGTGTTACCTTGTCTAATATAACTGAAACAGGAAGTCATGGATGACTGCTTAAGGGTTTTGAAAAAAGTAAGATATACATGGGAAGTTGCTTCAAATACACCTTGCTCATAAGAATTTTTAGTGGTACCAATAATTGACACATGGTTTTGTAAGGAAAAAGAAATACGTGTGGTAAGCGTTCTATATTTGCATAGAATCATTTGACTTCAGTGAAAGGTTAGGGTGCTAATATAAGCTTTACCGAAAACATGTTCTTGAATACACGACAAGTTTATCTTTATCATGCTAAATAACGCTTTTTTTCTTCTCCCGTGTTTTAACAGCAACAAATTGTGCAGTACCTGAAGGACATGTTTGACCACGACAAAGTGCGCTTCACGTCGACTCAGTCGCTGGCCGAAGACATTCTGAGTTTGTCTCACAGGCGCACCGACATCCTGCTGGGCTACCTGGGCATCGAAAATCTGCCTGAAGCTAACGGGGCGCTGCCTACTAGCCCAGACGAACAGGACTGACGACACGACTGTAAGAGAAAAGAGAAATAGATCGAACTTCTTTAATTCCAGATCCAGCGGCAGATCTACGCTCGTCATATTTAGCAGACCGGAATGTAAACAATCAGTAACTATCCTCAGCAGGGCCGAGTATAACGCGGAACAGACGCTATCTACAGTCTTAGAGTTTCTCTGAAGAAATCGACACTCGGTCTGGGTTCTATGGCTGAAACTCTTAGACTACAGCTCCCGAAATAGCAGGTGGTGGTAACTCTTGCATCTGTTACTATTAATCGAATTGTCTAGTTGAAACGGGTTAAGTCTCAATGTCGTAGATCGGATTGATCTGCGACGGAAGATTACAGTTTCTCTAGCAGCCTGACTGACAAAACCTAGAATAAGCCAATAAGTGATGTATGCAGATCTACAACGTATAATCGAAAGTCTTCAGTTCTTTGAAAGATGTCCTGTAGTGTCTCTACCAGCCGGACTGAAATATTCTGTATGCTGAGGTCAGTGGAAATGCCACCTTGTGTCAACTTTAGCCGACAGAACGCTAACATTGTTTTCTCGAACGATGTCGAAGTGTTTCTTCGTTCGTCCGTCAGATCACCAATTAGCTCTAGATGTGGATGTCGGAGCCGAACACGGATTTCCTCCGAGACCGTTCGGGTGTACAGTCCGGGACATGTGACCGAGAACCGCTGCTTTCCGAGCCTCATTTAATCCCACAACCACCGAAGAAGCCGCACGAACAAGCGCACCACGGATCCCAAAATAACACTAAACTAAGTAGTCTAGGTCGTGTTCACTGCTAGGTTCTGTCTCTCTGTCCTTAACATGCCCTTGTATATAATTGTCGCCCGTCGATGTATATTTTGGTACGTGCGTTATATGTGTAACTGGAGATATGAAAGTAGAGGAGTGTGAGGAACCTATGTATATGTACTCAGGGGGGGGATAAAAAGTCAGAGGTGGGTTGCATGCTAGCCAGATCAAGATCTTCGGCAGGTGGTTATCGTCTGTTCGATATCGGAAGTATAATTCCTGTAATCGTTACGTTCGAGCAGGTTGTAATTATCATTTAGGATGATGAAACGGGTATTCAGGGCACTGAAGAATGCGAGGGACGCTTGGAATGTATTGGCTAACACTGGGTTTCATTTAAAGTCGAGTTTATGGTTTATTAGCAAGGTAAAGCTTTCTACTGTAATGAACTGCAGATCACAAACGTCTGACTGAATAATAAATAATATATAGTCATGCTTCAATTCACATCATATCAGGATGAATCTTTCCCAATCCTGCTCTTATAATTCCCAGTGTACTGCTGATTATATATTTTTTTTCATCTGTGTTAAAATGCTACTTTTTTATTTTAATTTTTTTATTATTATTATTTTTTTTACTAATGCGGGATTAGGATACATACCCTTTGATTTCCAATACTATTTTTAACTCGCCTTTATCAACTGGGTTTTTTTTTGTTTTTTTAAAAAAATTTATTATTTTTTTTCATTTATGATTTATGACATGTGTATGCATTAAATGGAAGCGTGTGCACTGGGAAATTTTCCCCTGCTCTACAGTTTCCTGGACTGTTTTCCCAAGTGCTTGCCTTTTTATAAAGAGTTGCCAACTAGCTAGCAAAATAAAATAACGAAGCTACGTGAGCTGTCGCGCAGATAGACGAGTCGGCTGCGAGAGGCTGAAGTCTACAGTTGCGCTGATTCCATCACTTGGCTAACAAATTCGAAACCTGCTAGTGTATAAGTTCTCATCAGGAAGTCATATTCCCTCCAAGATAAGCAACAATCATTGTTGTTGTTTTTTGTTTTTTTTTTAAACCACTTTTTGTATAGGCTTTCGGGACTAGCTAGTTAAATTTGGTGCAAAAATATATATATATATATATTTTAAATCCCATAATTCATACTCGATACCAATGACGCGTCTATTTGAGTCTTAATGGGCAAAACGGTGGACATGCGTGTGCACACGTGAAATTGTGTATGGCATCTGATAATGTTTTGTGTTTTCCTATTTCCATTTCCTCCCATTTAACTCCAACCAAGTCCTGTAATGAAGGTTCACCAGCCTTCATTTGCACTTTATTGTTTAAAAAACGATTGCAAATCCGACACGAACGGCTTCAATCGGATATTTATAGAAATACCGCCTGGTCAAATATGTTGCCTCTAAAAGCAGTGCTTGTATTTCTTTTCATGCGTATTTTTCCTTCTTGGGAGTGTGCAGTCGTGTACGTTTCGTGCTGAAAGGCGGAACAATGCGAAGAAGTGCCGAAAAGTAAATTGGCCAGCGTTTACTTTGACTTAAATGATGAGATTTCTAGTTCACTTGATTATGCAGAGTTGGTACACAGCTATGACGTGGTCAACATTGAAAGCCTGAGGAATGACATTGGAGGAGTTGCATCGTTTGTGCCTCTGTTCTTTCTATATGACTTCTTTCTCTATCTGTCATTCTGTACTCGCGTTTGTATCAGTGTGGCAGCCTGGGAAAAGCCTTCACGTGGAGAAATTTGGACATTTTCCTCTGTAGTTCTGAAAACTGAGAGATGTTTGACTTTTCCACGTTTCTCAACCAGAAGTGAATTAGTTTACTCCAAAAGTTAAAAAAAAAAAAAAAAAAGAGGTGGAGAAACCTGCATTTAAAGATTTCGTTCCAACTGTGGCGTAGGAACGTCATGGACTGATATCTGGTTTATGTCACTTTCGCTGTGTCACTATACAACAACTTGATCAAAACATGACCTTCGCTGTGTAAGAAAATCACTTAACTAGTACAGATAGCTTGCGTTGCTAAACTGCCAACAAAACTACCGGGTGTCCCAAAAGTCTCCACACACGGGGTTAAATAACACCTTTTAGCAAAAAGTTCATTCTCATGGCTGGATCGGGAAGCTGTCGCAAGGTTACGGTGAGACCCGAGAGGCTTTTCACCTGCTAGTGTGAACAATGGATAACTGATTATACACCTTAACTGAGAACGGTTTTTAGAAAACCCCATTGGATATCACTGGCTGAAATTATAATTTTTTTTAAAGTGGGGAAAAAACAAAACAACGGTTGATTTGTTTCCGCATGTCTCGTATGTTGATGTTAAGAAACCATAAATGCTTTTAGTGACTTTTTAACCATGCCTAGGCTGTCATCCATGTTGGGTAAGGAGACAGTTTAACAAACAAACCAGAGGCACGAACGATCTCTGATAATTCCTTCCAAGCTTTATTTTTCTACATAATGTCTCTTGTATATTATAGGATAAGATGAAGCCATGATTATATGTCCGTCCGTCCGTCCGTCCGTCCCCCCCCATATTGTTGTCAAACAGTAAATGGTTACTAATTGTAGGTAGGAAATTGGGAAACTGACAAAAACCGCAGACCATACGCGCCATAGGATTGGTCCGATAAACCATTTGGACACCTTGTGTGGATTTGTTGTTTTACCACGCCATCTAATTTGCATAGAATTGGGAAAATTCCAATTTAGCTGAAATCATGGCTCCGCGTTGGACACTTGCATAGAAAATGAATGGTCATCTGTCGCTTTGTTGCTTGCTCGTGTGAACGTAGGGTTCATCGTGTACAAACTGTAGAAACCAATCTGATGCTTTTCAGTCCATCATGCTACCTGTGTATAACTTTCATCTGTAAAGAAGACACTGCAGGAGCAGTACATGCTTACGAAACCTGCTACGTGGTTTTTTTTTGTTTTTTTTTAAAAGCTGACTTATAATTACAGCTCTTAAGGAGAGGATTGTAAATGGTAGCCTACTGTACAATGAGATGCCTGAAAGGTTCGACCTTAATTATTCATTTGTTCTTTTTTTTTTTTTTCCTAAAACATGTTAATTGTAACCATGAGTTGACTGAAAGGTGTTGAATTTACTGACGTTTGAACTGTAATAATCGTTCAGATTTAATAGTGTTGCATATTATTTGCATATCTGTATCCGTTAAATATCTTGTTTTCCCTTCGTGTTTTTGTTGCGACGCTTTTACATCGAGGACATGGGAACAGTTTTGAGGAATGAAAAGAGCAAATGTTTTATAATGGAAAGTTTCAGTACAAACTTTATGATGGATTTTGACTTGCTGTAATTAAAACTATCTACATCAATATGGCAATACTACAAGATACATTTTAGCTACATGATACTGGGTAGACAATATAAATGTAGTAATTTATACACAGATTATGAATTATGTAGAAATTCATTTGGGGGAAGCCGTGTAATCTAAATCAGGATGTGCTCCATGTAGTAGTTTTATAGTTTGGAATGCTATAATGGGAATATTTTGGTTATTTTGTTATTGGTCATTCATGAACAAATCCATAAATGTGACCAATCATTATAGGAGAGCTAATCTGACGTTTTGTTACTTATACAGTCCCCTCCAAAACTATTGGAACGGCAAGGCCAGTTCCTTTGTTTGTGCTATACACCAAGGACGTGATGGATATGAGATGAGTGTTTAGGATTACAGCTTTTATTTCCTGGTATTTACATCTAGATGTGTTAAACATCATAAAACCTTTTGTATCAGACCACGCAATTTTGAGGTGAGCAAAAGTATAGGAACAGAGAAGTCTTAAAATAAGTAACAGTTAACATTTGATTGCATATCCCTTGCTTGCAATAACTGCATCAAACCTGCGACTCACTGACATCACCAAATTGTTGCTTTCTTCTTTCGTGATGCTTTTCCAGGCTTTCACCACAGCCGTGACACTACCTCCACCATGTTTCACAGATCAGCTTGTATGTTTTGGATCATAAGCAGATCCTTTCTTTCTCCACACTTTGGCCTTTCCATCCCTTTGGTAGAGGTTCATCTGTGATTCCAGAACTTGTGTGGCTCATCTCTGTACCAGGGAATAAAAGCTGAAATTTTCAACTCTTCTCATATTCATCTTTTGACCTCAAACCCAAATGTCTCCAGTCTACAGCAAAAACAGTTGACTTGGGTTTGCTGTTCCAATAGTTTCGGAGGGGACTGTGTGTTTCAGTAACAGCTAGGAATCGGATACAATGATCTATGGCAAAATTATAAAACTTCTCTACTCTAATGTGCAGCTCATCACATGCTTGTGTGTTGTGTGCCTGTTTATTTCAGTGTTAAGTGTCTTGTAAAAAAAAAAAAGCCGTGTTAAGCTGTGCTTTCTGAACCTTTTCATGTAGCTTTTGAGCAGTACTAACGTTGGGCGTCTGTTGAATTTCTAATAACTGAGAGTTTTAATTTGGAAGGTCATTGTAATTTGATGAGCATAAATGTATTTGCTGAGTTACACCCCTCAAAAAGTGCACTGGAATCTTCTATAAAAGCAGTGAATGAACATTCTTTTGTGTTTTCATGGATACTAGTCTGGCAAACAGTTGGCAAAAAAAAAAAAGTTTTAATCTGATTTTTAATCATGTATATGTGCAGGAACCAGGGGTCACCTTAAAAAAAAAAAAAAAAGTTCTTATTTCCATTTGCCTTTGGTGTAAATCCTGGTGGTCAATTCCGGCACAAAAGTGTTGTACTTGTGTCTGACATTTGTATTTTGTTTTTCTTATATCTGTACTTCTATTGCACAAACATTAAAAAATATATCATTTTTGCTGTTCGTCTTCTATCTCATCATTTCTATTGTCACTAATGTTTCTTATGGAAGCGTAGTGGTTTAAACCTGTTACAACCCCAATTCCGAAAAAGATGGGACAGTCGACTGTTCACTACTGTGTAACATCACCTTTTCTTTTAATAACACTTATTAAGCGTTTGGGCTCTGAAGACACCAGTTGGTTAAGTTTAATAAGTGAATTTTCTTTTAATAAAACACAATTTGGAGTTCAACACACTTGAAATCATACGTGTATTGATTTTGTAGGTAAATAAGTTTTGTAGGTAGCATTTCAAGTCATGTTTAGTCATGATTACCTTGCTTAAGTAAAGACAACGTTAGGGTTTACAGTGTACTTTTCCCACAGAAGAATGTCACATCTATTGATATTTCTGTTGAATACATTATTGAAAACGCTATTTTACCTTGTGGTTTTGTTCAAGTACCTCAACTTTATTCATCCGCACTGTTTCAAAGATGAGTAAGCGTTTGCTTGTCCAAATATATATAAAGCCAACAGTTTCCATGGGGTGTACTTATTTTTTCACATGAGTGTACATATTGACCAAACTCAATTTGCTATTGAATGAATGAACATTCAGTCCAATGTATAAATGGATTGAGGTGTCTGGGGGACTAGATATACAGTACAGATTCTGTGGTAAGACTGAATGAGTAAAAATAGGTGCGTTTGAATATTTATCTGGTATTTAATCTATTTCAGACCATATTACAAAATATTTATTGGACTGGAATATTCCGTGCTTGATGACGACTTTGCGTACTCTATCAAGTGAGCAACATTTCTTCATTCAGTTATTTTTTTTTCGCTCAGACTTTCATTTGAATAAATCCAGTTTTTTAATATAGCCAGTTTGTCGCCCGCTGATTGGTCGAGGTCGTTCAACTGCACTTGTCTGATTGGACGTTGGTTCCTGTGCAGATTTTTTTCCCCACTGAGAATCTCCATGGTGAATGGCCGATTAGCTTGGCGGCGCGCGGTAAACGCGGATTGGCTGAAGCCGCACAGGCGTCCCATGCCGATTCGTCGAATCTAGCTGCCCGGTGTCCGGGTAAGATGGCGGCGGAAGAGCAGTGCTCGGCACCACCTCGATGGAAGTCGATATCTTTAACGCACGTAGAGTATCCAGCTGGTGAGTGTAATTTTTGATTCTTTGTTTTTTCCCTAAAGCGATTCACATCGACGAACAGCACTTTGTCTTTGCTCTAAAGGCTGTGTAAGGTTTTACAACTGAATGGACACGACTAAGGGATTGCTTGCCAAATAGTGATACCATAGCAAAGCGCGCCTACTTCGCTCAGGCGATCTGTTTTTTTTCCTCGTTTTTTTTGTTTCTCCACTCATATTCCGACAAATCCGACCTCCTGCTTTGTGATTGGCTCAAATTCCGTGTCCGGGCGTAATCATAATTCGTGGTACTATGACTTGCACTCTACGCTAACCCAGGGAGGTGGTATACTGCCAGCCAATCCTACAGGAGAAGGGCGTGGTTAAACGGAAGACGGGTGAGATCGAAAATAAGGACCGCGGGCAGTTTAATTAGAGCTGCCGAATTGTGAATTCGATTCGCGCATGCGCGTTTATATCCGTACTCTCCCTACTGTGTCTGGGACTCCCTTCAGCTAAGCGTTAGACATTTAACAGTTCATAAAACCTGCGCATATTCTCACAAAAAAACACCTCAAAAGTATCGCCTTGTCACTTCTGCAGTTCTATTAATTATATATATATATATATATATATATATATATATATATATATATATATATATATATATATATATATATTTTAAAAATACATTTACTTTCTAGTCCTCACGTCGAAAGAACGCCATCTCTGGAGTCGGCTAGCTAGCCGGCTAACTTGCCAAACTGTTTTTTTTTGTTGTTGTTTTAATGTTATTAGCTTCCCTGCTATGCTAGCCGTCTTTATAAACGTTGTGTCGTCAGTTAAGCTTCTGCCATCATGCAGCAGTCGCGTTCAAATCTCAGCTTGTTGCCTGTCTGTCATTTTGTTTGGAAAAACTAATTTTAAAAACAGAAAGCCGTGGGTATTTAAGCGGTTTCTCATGAGCTAGCTCGCTAGCACGTAGTGCTCTTGTTGTCCTTATAATCACATCAAGACTACCCATAAACGAAAGAACACCGCTCATTGGATTTATTTATGTTAAATATTTTAACTGTAATGGTGGTGCTTGTTGTTTGTTTTTTGTTTTTTTGGACACTACCTGAGGAAGGTGTGGCCAGACAGGCTGTATACTACCACAGTATCGAGCAGTATGTCAAAATACTGCGTCCCATAAAGGCTCAAATTGTCTTTAGCCACGTATTTACCCTCACTGCATTATTACTATGTAGTGCTGTAGTCTACGGAGTTGTCATGTAGGCATAAAGACCCGAGAAAGCCACCGGTGGTACCGTAGAGTTTGTGTGTATACTGTTTAGTACGCTAGGTTGCGGTTTCGGACGGTAGCCAAGCAGCGGGATTCCCTCCCACGTGACCGCAGAGCAACACTGAGCTCATGGTGGTGGGAAGCGGGTTTTGTCCAAGAGGAGGCTGTAGTCGTCCCAATTATTATTAATGTTCTTTCATTTTATTTTAGGAAGGCTATAATAAGACAGACTGAATATCCTGGGACATGAAATGAGGACACGGAGCAGGAGGAGGATTTTCTCAGTATCATCAGTTCTGTGTACACGTTTGTGTCTCTTCGCTAAAACCTGCTTGTCCGTGGTCTTCTCTTGAGTTCTAAACCAGACTGATCACGCGTCCTACGTGTCGGATTGCGTGACGAAGATCTTTAAGACACAAGTTCTCAACCCTGGTTCTGGCCCTGCTGGTCAAAGAACCAATGGGTGGTCCTCTTTAAACCTCTAGTATACTTCGTTTGTTTTTTCCCCCTGCGTACACCAGCATGTGCGCACAGTCGTACGCGTAGCTTTTCAAAGTATACTCTGTTTAACTCCTCCTGGCCTATACGATTCAGTAGAGAGCAGTAAAGCAGGTCTTCTGGTGCGAAAGACGACGACGAAGAAGAATCACAACAACACGAAGAACAATGCTTGTCGATTAGCACCCGTATACAAATCCTCATACTCTTTAAGGCTAGAATTATACGAATGCGGATATTTTCTCACCTGCACTCTCTTCCGTTTATTCCGTTTTTTTCTTCTTCGACTACCTTGAGAATCGACGGCCCTGGGTCACTGTCGCCACCTTGTGGAACAACTAAATAGTGCAGAAGAATTAAATGCGTATGTGTGTACTGTTCGCGCGTACTCTGCTGATGACGAAATCTGTGTCACACGTACTGTACACTGTTCCTGGCATACGTGTAAAAAGTGAGGCATACTTCATGCTTAAAGGGTCGTGAAAATGCCCTCTTTCAGCTGAAGTCTGGCTGTGCGAAGAGGGGAGGGGAGGAAGAGTGGGGCGAGCCTTCGGAACACTCACAATAAAGATGGATAGTGACAAAGAGGCTTCTTCCCTTCAACACGGACTCTCGTTGTATAGTTTTGCACACGACGGCCTGCGGAGCTTTACGTGGTTTAATTAGCTCAAAAGGCAGGTAAAACTGTCATGTTAAAAATTAGACACATACTTCATTTGAAGGGATGGAAAAGTCCTCGGGACCGAGTACCGCATCATCGTGTAGACGCAAACTGCTTTCATGAGCAAGTCCGAACCCCACCGTTCTCCAGTTCTCATAGCTCTCCAGAATAAACACGCTCGGACTCTTACACCACTGAAACGAACACCTGCGCCGCGTTCGAAAGCCTCTCTCAGCTACTACATCTCTAGGAAAGCACCACGAGCTGTCACGAATAATTAAGAGGCCGCATCTTCTCGTAGGATAAGAACACGCAGGCTCGTGGATAATCATGAGACACTGACGCATCATCGATGTACTATAGTGATATCTACCTCCCTTCCCGATCCCCTATCCTAACTCGGTAATTGGTATCGGGCCTCGTGGTTGTTTACTTACAAAAGCAGTTTCCGTGAATGCCTAATGCCAGTTTATTGCTGTGCAGAAAGGTACAGGATGATCCACAAAAACAATTACTGTGCAGTAAGACAAGGAATTCATCTAACTCAGTACCAGACAAAGAACTTGATGCTTATTGCTCAAATAAAGATAACGTTAGCACGAACGATCCTAAATGACTATGTGATTAGCAGGAAAGGAAACGCGTGTATACTAAGAATCTAACGTAACACCAAGAACGACTTCATGTCTCCGCGCATAGATAAGAGGACACGATCGCAACTTCATTTCACTCCAGTGCAGGTGCCTTAAATCAGTCCTGATAGCGTACGACTCCCTTAAGCCTTAAGCCTAAAGCATTCCTTACTCCCTTAGTAGTTGGGCCTTCAAGGACATCTCTCGACATCCTAACACGCACAAGCCGAAATGATAAGGAGCAGATGTGCTAAAACTTCTAGCTACCGACATAATGCGTGACTACAGAATATAATGCAGGATTAACTAACGGATAAACGATTAACAAATCAAGGATGGCATCAAATTAAATTATCCACGTTAATAATTTGCAAAGATTACACACAGGATTACACCGTACGTTTTTTTTTGTTGTTGTTGTTTTTTTTTAGCCCAATTTTGTCGTTGCGGACAAAAATAGTAGCTATCCTTCCATTTTCTGTACCGCTTATCCTACACGGGGTCGTGCGAAGCTTGGAGCCTATCCCAGGGGACTCGGGGCACAAGGCGTGAGACTCCCTAGATGGGGTGCCAACCCACTGTAGGGCACAATCACACACATTCACACACTATGGACAATTTAGAGATGCCAGAAGTTATGTGCTCGTACGCGGCTAATTTAGTGCCACTGCGACCAAAGGCAACCAACGCAGAACTTCTTGCGGTGTGAGAAATTGTGGATTAAAATCTCAGACCAATGCGATGTCGCTCGCCTAAAATCCACAAATAGGAGAACATCCTGGGATTATAAATCTCATGGGACGGCAGCAAACACGGACGTAGGAATGGCAAAGCGTACACGACGATACTGACTTGCTAAAGTATGTTACCGTGTGCGATGGCAACCTCATATCTCCAAAAACGATGACATTAAAAGGAATAATATCTTTGATAATCTGTTATATTATGTTTAACAATATCTTTATTGTCCGCCAGATGGCGCTGTTTGACTTGGCTGCGCTTCATTCAGATTAATGTTGTAGCAGCACTGAGTAAATCAGATTAATGTTCTAGCAGCAGGATTAAATTCAAAATGCTGTTAAAGGAGCGCTGTAGCAGCACGAAGCAATTCTCCAAAATTCTCACCGACTCCGGAGTTTTCTCTACAATGATCATTTGTGGAAAACTACAAAAATGAACTTCAACTCCGCCGTTGATCCAAATGCGTTGAAATGTTGCACCTGGGGGATACATTTCCCACAATGCACTATTGAGGAGGAATCTGCCTTTGCTGCTTGCAGCTATATTTGCAGTTATTGCTGCACAAGGGGGTCACACCAGATACTGAAAGCAAAGGTTCACATACTTTTCCCGCTCACAGATATGAAATATTGGATCATTTTCCTCAATAAATAAATGACCGAGCGCAATATTTTTGTCTCGTTTGTTTAACTGGGTTCTCTTTATCTACTTTTAGGACTTGTGTGAAAACCTGATGTTGTTTTGGGTCACATTTATGCAGAAATGTCGAAAATTCTAAAGGGTTCACAAACTTATAAGCACCATTTTAATATATTTTATATACAATATATACACCTAATAACGCTAATGCTGGGTTTATGTATTCCTTTATTTTTAATGAACAGGTGATCTGGCAGGGCAGATCCTGGCATATGCCAGCCTGCTGCCGATGGCGATCCTGGTTGGCTTTGTCACGCTCATCGTCTTCAAGAGAGAGCTGCATACGGTGAGTCTTCTTACAGATGTGGCCATTGAAAATGCGCCTGAAAGGAACAAGGATCCTGCGATTTCATGCGTTATCACGCGTTATCACGCGTGTGCTGCGGGTCCAGGAAAAACAAGACCAGTAGGGGGCAGTCATGTTTCATTTGAACAAACGCTGCTTGCTAGTCCGTAAAGTAGTCCTGCTAGGACGTATACTTTACACACGTGTATTCTTGTACCAACCAAACGGTGCTGTTGTTTGAAGGCTTTTACATGAACTAACTCCGAATCGAATCTTTCTCTCGCAGATCTCGTTCTTTGGCGGTTTGGTGATGAACGAGGGGCTAAACTGGTTGCTGAAGCACATCCTACAGGAGCCCCGCCCATGTGGAGGTAAGACAGGGGCGCGTTCTTCATACGTGGCTTACCGAATCAACTGGATTGGATTGTTATCGAGTTTAAAAAAAAAAAAAAAAAAAAAAACAGATCTTGAATTCGTCCGTTCTTTGAAACGGGTTATTAGACTGTTGTTGTTACCAAGACAACAATATACCATTTTATGCGCTGTTATTTCAGGAGGCCACACCACAGTAACCACAGAGTACGGCATGCCGTCCAGCCACTCGCAGTTCATCTGGTTCTTTGTCGTTTACTTTTTCCTCTTTCTTTATTTAAGGTAGGTCGTTATCAAGGTCAGTATCATAGGGCACAAAATTAGGCAAAGGTGCACTGGGGTATAACATTTTATATCTTTTTCATATTGCATGCTTTAATCTGTACAGCAAGAGAATTAACAGTACATTAAAAATAACAGAGAACATATTCAGATTAAAAACCCAGATAAGGACCGGTAAGAATAAAATGATCCTCGCCGTAAACCATCTATAAAACAAACCTAGACCGATTTATTTATTTTCTCCTGACAGAATGCACCAGACAAACAATGCCAGATGTGTGGAGTTGTTATGGAGACACGTGCTGTCAATCATCCTACTGGGTGTGGCTTTGTCGGTGTCGTACAGCAGGTAAGGTTTGTGTTTGTCGTAATGGTTGTTCTGATGTTGCATTTGTCGGTCCAGGTGTTTATCATTTATTTGTTTGTGTTTACAGAGTTTACCTTCTCTACCACACCTGGAGTCAGGTGATATACGGGGGTGTAGCTGGAATGGTGGTCGGCGTGGTCTGGTTTTTCATAACGCAGGAAGTGCTGACGCCGATCTTTCCCAAGATAGCAGCCTGGTAATACACTCGCGTTCTAATCCGTTACATAAAAACTTTTACTGATAAAAATCTGATGTGTAGTGTTTGAATTTGTAATAGAAGTATTGTGACCGTATTATTAGTTTTAATTTTGTTCATCGTAAAGTGTAGCTTTTAAAAATATAATATATATAATATATATTAATTAGAAATTCCGAGTCTTGTTTTCGGACCCTGTGTCCACTACAAATAGGAAGATTTCTATCCATGTAGAAAGCTTTTAGGAAGCAGTTTTATATTGAAAGCGTGATCAGTTTCATGAGGTAAGGAGCCTTATAAAATGGTGTCGTTACCTTCGTTAATTCATTTTTAAACGATGATTTCTTGATTCTGATTGGTCACAAGGTGTTGATTTAGTTTTCTGTATACTGCCGTGGCTGCAAGGCTAATCACAGGTTTATACGGTAGTGCTTGAAAGTTTACATTCCTGAGGAGCGTAACAATGGTCTTGAATTTCCTCCATGTGTACACAATCTCTCTGACTGTGGATTGCTTTGGAGTCCAAACTCTTTCGAGATGCTTTTGTGAGCTTTTCCATCCTGATGAGCGTCAACAACTCTCTTTCTGAGGTCCTCAGAAATCTCCTTTGTCCGTGTCATGATGCACTTCCACAAACGTGTTGTGAAGATCAGACTTTGGTAGATCTCTGTTCTTTAAATGAAACAGGACGCTCGCTCGCTCACACCTGATCGTCATCCCACCGATTGAAAACACCTGACTCGAATTTCACCTTCAGATTAAACTGCTAATCCTGGACGTTCACAGAAGTTTGCCACTCACACATGTAATATGTGAATAATTTTCCTCAATAACTAAATGACTAAGTTTAATATTTTTGTCTCGTTTGTTTAACTGGGTTCTCGTTGTCTACTTTTAGGACTTGTGTGAAAATCCGATGATGTTTGAGGTCATATTTCTGCAGGAATATAGAAAATTCTAAAGGGTTCACAAACTTTCAAGCACCACCGTATAAACGTGCTCGTTCTAATACGTTATTTTTATCGGGGATTTGTGTGGCGCTCGTTCACTAACGTTTAAATGGATATAAACGGGTTAACTGTGTTGTTCTTTAATAAATAAATAATTGTTAGTGCGGGTGACTTGCTGTGGTATAAGAGGAATAAAACTTCTGGGGGCGTGCTGCTATTAGGAAACTCTTTCTAACTCTTTCCTTCTCTCTCAGGCCCATATCAGAGTTTTTCCTAGTGAGGGATACGAGTCTCATTCCCAATATTCTGTGGTTCGAGTACACGGTGACCAGATCAGAAGCCAGGTAACCTTCACCTGTTGGTTATTCATGTAATCCATTCTTCTGTAGGATTATTTAAAAAAAAAAAAAAAAAATTTTCTTTTCCCCCGTTTGAACGTTTACCATTCAACCAGACACTTTTGCTCTATTACTTGAAAATCTACTTAAAAAATTGTCTACATTTTGTACTGAAAAGTCTGCTGACCTTTGACCCCAATGTTCCCTCATGCAGAAACAGACAACGAAAGCTGGGAACAAAACTCCAGTGATCCGCACTCACGGCTTCTTCAAACTGACAAAAAAAAAAGAGAAAAGGACCACAAAAATGCACACACTCTCTCACCCATACACACACACACACACACACACACACACACACACACACTCCTACATTCTAACACACTGGAGATTGAACGTCTGAACTGCCCGGGTTGAGGCTTTCCGTTTTCAGGCGGACCAAAAATGAGAGTTCAATCGAGAGGTCGAAGGGGCGGGGCCTGCGTAGGGGATCAACCCTCTCCTCTCGTCATCTCTTTCCGATGCATGCTGACCGTGCAAGAGGCGAAGCTATTTAACAAGAAACGTAATATATATATATATATTTTAACCATTAACGCACGAGGGTACCTGGTTTAAAATGGGAGTGAGGGGAAAAAGAAAGATTTTTTTTTTTTTTAAGTGACATATAGCTGGTTTTTGTTACAGCATGACATTTTTTTTTCCTTTTAGAAACTGTGTAATGGGGAACATATTTGGGTAGGGATTTGTAGCAGAAAAGGAAAGAAGTGAAGGGGGAAAAGTGGTGTTTTTTTTTTTTTTTTTTTAAATGGGCCCCCAGATGATTCTTATATTTTGGAAACGACTTTCCATATTCTGGTAATATGTAATATCAAGTAAAATAATTTGCACTTTGAAGCAGAATGGAAAAAGAAACATTGTATTCTTACTTAACACTAGTCAACATCAGAGGAAATGAACTTTTAATTTGCTTCCTTCTTCGTCCCGTCATGATTTTTATTGCTGTAATGTAAAACTTCCCATGCAGATCACTTGAAATGATTGGTCCACTTTCACACGAAGAGCTCTTATTGGTCAGAAAAGTGTATACGATTTTTATTTTTTATTTTTATTTTTTTGATCATGAGGTTGTGTTTCGCATACGTTTGCCTTCGGAAGCGTTTCTGTTTTCTCTACCTTTAAAACGTCAACAGCCGAGTTGATCACGAGCCAGTGAGCTGAAGCGGGTGTGTTCGAATTTCCTAGTTCTGGGATTGAGAACTGTTCCGTATTTTATGCCCCGTATGTTTTAAAAGGTACTTTTATTGTCGTCGGGGACTTTCCCTCCAAAAGTAATATTAATAAAAGTTTGCCTGGCCATTTAGCAGCTTTGTTTCACTCCAGGGAAGCGAAACGGCATAACTCTACAACTAATATCCTCATCCGTAATTGAGCAGGTACACTGTGAGCGCCTGCACAGGGACAAAATTCGATGGTTTACACTGCAATATGTTCAGATGCTGTTTAAATAGAGCATTTTTTTTTTCTTTCTTCTTTTTCTTTCTTCTTTTTTTTTTTTTCTTTCTTTACAGAAGACTGTACGTTTTAGATATACAAGATAAACGATCTTAAAGAAAAACAATAAGGAAACTCGACCAGCTCCGAGCTTGAAGGACTTTAATTAAGAGGTGTGAATTTGGGGCTTCAAAAACGATATGCCTAAAAGATTTATTTCTCCAAACGTGTAAATGATCCTATGCTTGGGACGAGAAGTGTGGAGGGAAATACGGAACAACTTCCTAAATTATCTGTGCATTATTGGAGTTTCTCCACCAGACAGGCGTCAGGAATTTTGGGACAACAGTGACTGGGCAGTAACTTATTCCCTCCGTTTTTCTCGTCTGATGGACACTAACCCACCAATCCTAAAACGTTCCACTTTATTCGGTAGCATTAAAAAGGAAAATCTTTCAAGACCATCAGGTGAACCGTTTGGCACGTGGTGGTGATGGCGATGCTGCTCTATAGCTACTATTCCTACAAAGAATGTGCCCATGATGGGATGACCATAAGTCGAAGGGTCATTACAGAATAGTGCTTCTTCTAGATTTTTCTTTCTTTTAATTTTTTTATTTTTTTTTTGTGTAATTCATATCAGGCTGAATAAACTGGATTTAGTAGAGTATGTCTGTTTCGCATCTGTTTATGGAAAAAGCAGTGGGTTATCTTGGGCGGATGATGTTCAAAACAGCATATCGGTGGTTTTACGGACTGTCGATCCAGCGTTAAAACGTCTTATTAAAGGAACCAATGTGAGATGCTTCCAGGTCACTAATTATATAAAGTCCAAGAGGATATAGAGCATATTGTCCTTCTTACGTGCACACTATTTTTGTGTCCTAGTGTTTTTTTTTTGTACCCTCATCCAAAAACCCTTACCATTTTTAAGGGCTGTTCCTTTACTTTTAGCAGCTCACTTACCGTTTCTTTGATGACCATCAGATGAGGGTCAATTAATCATCATAAATATCAACAATCACCGATTGTTCCGGAATCTCTACCAGCCTACAGGATTCATCTCTGGCCATAATCCAACACGGCTGCTCCGGAAAATCCAGTTCACTCGATTAGTGGAATGTTATTAGAACTGGAACTACGTTTCTATTTATGACACGTGGTAGACGCTGTCATCCAGAGCGCCTTACGGTTATCTCATTTATACAACTGAGCCATTGAGGGTTAAGGGCCTTGCGCAAGGGCCCAACACTGGTAGCTTGGCAGGGTTGGGGCTTGACCTCCTGACCTTCTGATCAGTCACCCAGAGCCTTCAACCACTGCCCCATTATCCAACTAAATTATGTAGGAGCAGATCCGGGAGCAGCACAGGAAAATAAAATGGCAGACCAAGCTGATTATACATGTGTTGTGTGAAATTATGTAGGAATTTAGAATAATAAAATATAAAGAGTTAAAACATCACCTGACATTTGAAAACCGTTGAATGTAAGGGCGACGATAAGGTGTACTGTTTGTGCAGTATGGGGGGGTGTGTGCAGGAGAGCGAGAACAGAGGGGCCCCATGCCGGATGTACCGATAAGAGGACGTACACATACGCGCGCACACACAAGCTAGTTTAAAGTAGGATTTGTGTATCGACAAAAAAGATACACAAAACAACATTCCTTTTTACAAGAAACGCTTTCACGTACGGTTTCGTAGGGCACGGCGTTTTCTTGTTAAGCTTCCAGGGAACCTGGGTGGCCCGAGTACACTTCGACGCAGAAGGGTACGTGGGAGTCTGTGTACCCCGAGACGCTTTAAAGAATGTTTGAGTAAAGACACGGAAATAAAAATGAAGGCCCGTAAGTGCACAGTGCAGAATGAGACAATATGGAAAATCCACTTATCCATGGTGCAGGCACACAACAGAAGAGCAGATAATGTAAAGATAATTCACTTATTCATTGTGGAAAAGGCCACAAAGACTGGGCTCCAAATAAATCTGTCGGGGGGTGGGGGGTGGTCCATGGATTATTTTACATTTTTTATACTGTTAAAGTCCCCCTGGCTACAAGAACTTTGAGAACCTCTGGTATAGGAAAATAATAAATGACGAGATAGTGTGGTGTGGCTCAACGCAAAAGATGTGCAATGATAGCACGAAAATCTCGAAATGTTTTGTTCTCATACCGGATATCGTAGTGATTTGCCAACTATTACATTTTTAATTGATTATCGAACATGTACTTTTTTTAAAAAAATTAATTTTTAGTTATCTTGTGAAACACCCGCAAGACAGGTTATAACATAATATACATAATTATATAAATATATACATAATTCACCCTGTAGTCTCATTTTGGTACTTTTCCTCCTGGAATTCTTATCTTTTCTTTTGACACTGATTTGCAAGCTTAGAGGGCTTTGTTTAGAAACCCAGTTCTGCTATGTGTCTAATTGCTTTTTTTTTTTTTATTGCCACAAAGTGAAGCTGCTTTAACCAAACACAAAGCACTTGATGTACACACTTAGAATTCTTCTAACTCAATACACACTTCTAACTTGATCAACAAGTGTACTATGAATTTGGATAATGCTTCCCACAAGTAATTCTCAACTGTTGGGTATACATACCAGATTATACCTGATTACACACATCCAAACATTAGTCCACTTTGTAGTTACACACATCGATTACACTTTATATCCTATACCATAATCATTCAGATGAATCAGAAGGTGATTCATGAATCAGAAGGTGATTCATTATGGCATAATGAATCACCTTCTGACCAATCAGAACGGAGCATTCAGCAGCGCCGGAGCATAAACCAAATCACAATAAGACTTCGGCTAACGTCAAGTAAAAGCGCAATGGATGAACTTAGTAACACCCTAACTAAGAGATTCGTTGCCAGTCGTGAGAATAAGGGGCTAATAAACATGACAGCTGAACTGTGTTGTACGCACTGATTGGTGTGTTCTAAAAGGAAGCAGCTGCCGCTTCAGCCAGCACAGCAGCGCGATGACGTCACGAGCGTGCTGGGCGGAGTCGAGGAGGTTGTGTTTTGTGAACTAAAGCACGCAGATAACGAGCTTTTTCTTAACTTTTATCAGTTGTTTTTTTTTGGTAATGAGCGTTACCAATGCGACGAAACGGATGAAGTGAATAAAGCCTGAAAACTGGTAAGAGTTGTTTATATCAGCGGTTAAGGTTTTGTTTATGTCTGGCTGGGCGTTTGTATCAACACGCCGTGCTAACTCCGAGAGAAGCCATCATGCTACAGACCCCATAGCTAGCTAGCTATATTACAAAGAAAGCGAGAGAGAAAGAACCCGTTCTTTCTCTAACCTAGTGTAATAGGACTGAACTCTGAACTGAGTTTCGCGGTGGAGTTTAAAGTAAGCAGTTGCACAGAGTTTGAGTTTAGTTTCGTGTGTGAGAGTGGCTGCATCCGAAACCGCATACTTGCATACTATGTAGTATGTGAAAAGCCGTATGGCCGAGACGTACCCGGATGGCGTACTACTTCCGGCGAGATTTTGCAGTATGCAGCCCAACCGATGGACCCTACGCGAGTCAAACAATCCCACGATGCAACGGGACTGGCGCGGACGAGTTCAGAAAAGAAAAACGCAGAAGACCGCGTGGGTTTAAACTTGGTTTAACAATACCCTAATAAGTTGTGTTTATGATGACGTCGATTGGTCACGTGACAGCGCTAACATGGCGGATGTAGCATGTCCAGGATTGTATCCATAATACACACACACACGTGTACTGATTAGTACGTACTGTTTCAATGGCAATGCAGTACGTACTGCCATAGTATGCTATTTCGGACGCATACTAATTATATTCGCTGGCCACATTATTAGGAACAGTCTTATTCAGCCAGTCATGTGAAGCTACACTTGAGGCTTTCTTGGCTGACAGGAGTGGAAACCTTTTTGTGCTCTTGGAGCTCATTTGCCTCCAGGTTGAGTTTATGCCTTCCGAGATGCTTTTCTACTCACCACGTTTATAAAGAGTGCTTGAGAGTTCCTGTAGCCTTCTGGCCATGCTCCTCTGACCTGACCTCTCCTTGACAAGGCATTGCTGTGGGCCACAGATTTGTTGCTCACTGGATGTTTTTTTCACACCATGTGTTTAACACACTTGTGTGTGTGACTCACAGGAGACCGGCAGTTTCTGAAAAACTGAAAGGAGCCCTTCTGGCACCAACAACAACACTAACAAAATCCCGATCACTTATTTTCCCTCTTAATTCTGATGTTTGATGTAAACATTAGAACCGAAGCACTTGACCCGTCCCTGCATGAATTTGTGTTGTGCTGCTGAAACTTGATTGGCTGGTTTGAGACGTTCCTAATAAAGTGGCCGGTTAGTATAAATATGTGGGGTGTTGAACCAATTGATATTATCATATATGTTGAGGTTGGTGCTTCAAGTTGTGTCTGAGTCATAGCCACTGGAATTGTGCGCATCAGAGATAATGATGTAGGAATATGTTAATATTGCATTACAGCTCAATCATACAATCATGAGACTGGATTATGTTGTCTAACCTGTGACAGTAACAGTGAGCTGAACTAGGAAGGTTTTACTTCTTTTTTTTTTTCTTCTTATTTATTTTACAAAACTTTGTAGATTCTTGTATCATTTACTTGATTAGAAGAAACCGTGTTTACCCCTGCAATGCTTAACAATCGTTAAAGTGCACCTATTGTGTTCTTTTTTAAAAAAATTTTTTTTTCATTTTCAAATATTACCTTTCATGTAGTGTGTTACAGTTGTTTGTGAGTAATTTTGGAAACTTTGCAGACGTCTTTACAAAGCGCACGACAAACGGAGTTACTGACTCCCAAACGAAGGAAGCGATTCTGAACAGCCGAATCGATTCGTTAGTGATTCCAGACTTTATTTCCTGTACAAATCTGCGTAGGTTTGTAACAAACAAAAAACCCCCACTTCTGGTCTTCATGGGCTTCTCGCGAACAGACGGAGCTGAATCTCGTTACGGTCGTGGGCGTTTCCTTTTCGACACACGCTGACGGCGGTAGACCAATCACAACAGATTGGGACATCTGACCAGTCGGAGCAGAGTATGCTCTCTGAAAGGAGGAGTTTGGAATGAATCATTTAGAACGGATCATTTAACGAGTCGTTTGACACTGAGTGGTGGTGGTGGGGGGGTGATGCTGCAATTAAAATTATGAGCATGTTAAAGTGTTCTTTGACCTTGGATGCATGTAAACTTCTTGTACGAGACTTTTAAAACAAAATTGGACACATTTCGAAATCATAATGGGTACGCTTTAATTCTTTGGCGCTGGGAGCGCGGTCGAACTAGTCGACTGTTTGAGCTGGATCTTTTCAGTTGAGGTTTGGGAGCCTACTTGCTTATCTGATCTGGGGATTTTTTTTAAATCTGTTGTTAATGGAGGGGACTCTGTGGCTTAGTGGCTAGCACGTTACCTCGTACCTCCAGTTTGGGGGTTTGATTCCCACTTCAACCCTGTGGGGGCGGAGTTAGCATGTTCTCTGCATGCTTTGGGGGTTTCCTCCAGTCCAAAGACATGTGTTGTAGTCTGACTGGCATCTCTAAATAGTCCGCACTCTGTGAATGGGTGTGTGTGTGTTTGAGATCTGCGATGGGTTGGCCCAGTGTGTCCTCTGCCTTATGCCCCGAGTCCCATGCGACAGGCTCCCCGCAACCCTCTGTAGGATCAGTGGTACCGAAAATGGATGGCTGCATTATTAATGTAGCCAAGAAAAATGGATGCGCTCAATGAAAATTCACCAGTATGCCCAGGAAGGGCAGATGGGCTGTTAAAAGCTTGAGATCTGCATTTAAAAACCCAGCAGGAATCGAGAGCAGTGCGAGGAACCCGTTGCGGTCCGGGGAAGAGAAGGACCGCCATCGAGTCGGTTTCTTTCTATCGGGTGCTGGAGCCAGTGTAGAAGAACCTTTTCATTCATATATTTATGAGTACAGGTAGTAACGATATTTCAAAATGCGGGGAAGGTGAAAATTAAATCAAAGGCGGGGGCATTTCCCTCGCTCTTAAATCGCTTATGAATGCTTGTACGGCTGTGCGCATTTCAGTTTCGAATTAGCAGCAATTGTTGGAATGGTGGGTTCAGTATTATTTTTTTTAATGAAAAACAGTACAGTGACCAACTCTCTTATAATATAACATAGAAAACTTGAAACCAAATCTTCCACCAAGCTCGCCTCGCTCCTCCCGTCAGTCAGCTCGCCTCGCTCCTCCCGTCAGTCAGCTCGCCTCGCTCCTCCCGTCAGTCAGCTCGCCTCGCTCTCGTCACGTGATGAACGAACTCTGACTCCTGCTGACCTGTGCTCGTGACTCGGCTCATGCCGAATCGAGCAGACGCGTTCAGTTTTTAATTGTAGCGTCGGTTCTCTAACCGAACTAAATAATTTTTATTACTATTAAACGCTAGCGTGGGCGGTGCCGCGGTGGGCAAATGATGTAATCGATGTGGAGCCGAACACCGTGTAACACCGACTATCGCAGCAAGCCTAACGCACACGATTGCGCATGGGCGAAGAGTTAAACCCATTTATTAACGATAACATAAGCTGACGACAAGCCAATAAGGACTAATGCACAGTAATGCACAGTAAACAGTGAAAATAAAATTTTTTTATAATAAATTAGTAGTCTAATGGTCACATGACCAACATTTTCACTAATTTGAGCAGAAGAGTGCCTGAAAGTACCGGTCCAAAAAAAAAGCATTGATTTTTTTTTTCTTTTCTTTTCTTTTTTTTTCCCCCCTTTCCCAAAACACCTGTGCAAATCATTCCAGATTCCCATGGAGCTTTGGGAAGGGGGAGGGGTTGCTCTTTTGGCATATTTTTCGGAACCCCCCCCCCCCCAAACTTCAATATCCATAATGCAGTGCACATAAACATTAACTTTTTAGTCTGTAATACTAGCATACACCAATGTTTTTGACTGGATGTTGTGATTTTTGTGATTATATTTTTATATATATATATATATAATTAGATGATGGTTTGTTTTTTTTTTGTTGCTATGTGCCTAATGCATGTAAGTTTTCATATCGGCACCCCGAGCTCTCGGGCTACCAGTGAAGAGAAAACTGTTTTAAATTTATTAGGCCTGCAGGTAACTTTTTCATTTAAATTTTTTAGAGGAAGGATTCTGACTCGAAAGGGAACCAACTTTCTGGTTCCCACCGAATAGTTGGATTATACGTCATTACAGTTTGGGAGTGGAGGTAGGTGTGCATTAGGAACCAACAAAAAGTTGCAGGAGGGGGCGGTCCTTCATTCCACTGGGCAGTCGGATATATCGCTTGACGTTCATTTCATGTAGTAATGAATTTTAATAAATTTAGAATTCATCATTATTATTATTATTATTATTATTATTATTATTATTATTATTATTCAGTTCACTGAGGGTTTGGATGATGCACATTGCTTTAGATGATGTGAATAGGTAGATGGAGATACCTGCTGGGCATTACTGCCTGGTGATGGTGCCACCAGACCAGCTGCAGGGTCTTCAGCTGGGAGCCGTCCCTCATCGACATTTCACTCCAATATTCCTAGAACATCTGATTGGTAGAGCAGTTTCGATTATGCTTGTGGGCATCTTCTACTACTTCTACTGAAAGTTTGAATGTATTATGCTGCAGACCGTAGCATGATGTCTGGTCAGAGAGAACTTGTAGTGCCGCTGACTGGGAACTGAAACTCCTGAACGTGGTCCTCCGTCATAGCTGGGGTTTGGCAGGGTGTCCTAGGTGGACCTGATGAGCAAGCTAAAGCTGGCTTGTAAGTACCTTTCACATGTCATTTCAGCTAATTGCACTGTTGACGATTCCCTCCCATGTTCTCTAGCTTTCTGGCGCTTCCTGACTTTGTACTACGTCTCTTTTATCCTGCCTGCTTCAGAGATCGTCGGCTCTCTTCTTGTGGCTGATACCCATGACTCTGGACTTGTTCCCCACCGTACTGTCCTCCTGCCTGACCTGGTACTTCAATCTGCTTGCTCTAGTCTCCACTTGCTATCTGTTCAGATGCAGGTCTTGGTGTCTGATCTGACAACTCTCTTCTCTAGAAATGACCTTGCCCTCTCTCGTCTGTAGCTCAGGCTGATTGACGTCGGTGTCAACTGAAGGGTGTTCCTTTCTAAAAGGCCAACATTGAGGCGTAAGCAAGATAGACCCAGTCATTTGCACGTGTAGACGGCGGTCTTGGAATCCGTCCTCCGTGCCGTGGATGCTGTAACCTCGCGAAGTTCCAGGGGCCCCGTTAGCCATCGTGAGCGCGATTCACGCTGTAATTTTATTGGGAATCCAGAGAATCCACGGGGGCTGGTGGGATGGTAATCTGTGGGTGAGGTAGAGCGAAACGGGGGAAACGGAGGGTAAAGGGGAGGAGGCGTACGTCCTGGGGATGCGGGATAGCCAGCTGAGGTGTACGGGGGAGAGTACTCAGGACAGGTAGGTGAGAAAGTGGGAGAGTGATCAGAGCCCAGGGCAGAGGCGGCCACGTCGTCATCATCAGTCTGATAGCTGGTGGAAGAGTCCGGCAGAGGGTCGGTCTGCGTAGAGGCGTCAACACACACATTTGCTCGGCGGAGTCTATATCTGAGACGTGGGGGGAACCCCGCATCTCCAGAGGGGGGGGTGCGAAGAACTTCGAGTAGCATAGTGAAGTCAGCAGTGAGATGCGCAAGCTGATCGCGAGTGTTCAGATCCAAATCCAGCCCCTCCAGTAAAGGAGATAAGAAAACGTGACGGGCATCTAGGACACACAGAAGAGACTGAACTGTATTAGGCGGTGATATTGACCAGTTGGATTCACACGTAAAGATTAAGATTAATTTATTATTCACAATGAAACCTAGGAACTGGGGAGTACAGACAGAGGAGTGCAGACACACACACACGAAAGGAATGCAGAATATTACAAGGATATTATAAGGTATAGAGTAAAGTAAAGGGGGCAAACTATGTGTAAGCATCATAAACTGAAAATGTAGAACAAAATATGAAGGAAACCACATTATAAAACAGGAATGTAGAACAAATATGAAAGAAACTTGCTCATAGTGTGTGTGAAGGTGTGGAGAATCCTCTGCTCACGATAGACCAGTCAGGACTGACACTGACAGGTTATTTTTTTAAGAATGAAATGTGACTGGCCAATTATAAGGGTATTGGAGCTGGGCTACACCTGCTAGATAACCGTCCCTGGGAACGGCACACTCCGTGGGAACAAGGTCTCTCAAAATTGTTGATTCGCGTACGTCATGGTATTCGGGGAAAGCTATTTCTAAACACGTCGGTGTTTGGGTTTAGAAAACCGTTTAAATGAGGGAGCTTCGGCTCCGGGTGTCGGATCGCTTTTTGGGGACGTCTCAAACTGTGTGGGTCTCGTGTGGTGGAACGATAAAACTTGGACCTTGCTTTTCCTCACTCTCTGGTTCCATGGGGTACTTTACTCTGCACCCGGGGCAATTGGTCGTAAGTATACTTGATTTTGTAAATAACTTGTAATAGTAGCTGTGTAGTGGTCAGAATTTTAGCCCACGTTTACCAGATTAAACATTAGCTAACAACATTTCGGTGGGATTCAAATCCGAGCTTTGACTAGGCCGTTCCATAACCCTCCATTTCTTCTTTTTGAGTCGTTCCTTGGTGGATTTTTCTCATGCGCTTATAATCGTTATCCTGTTGAACGCTCCACTTTCATTTCAACTTCAACTTTCAGACAGACGGCCTCACGTTATCTTCAAGCACTCTTTGATATGATGCAGAATTTATAGTTGAATCAATGAATGCAAGCTGTCCAGTCCCTGAGGCAGCGAAGCAACCCCAAACCATAACACTACCTCCACCGTGTTTTCACAGTTTTTTTTTTTATGGTCTTTTTAAAAAAACAGTCAGTAACGTTAACTCTAGCGGTGGTGGACACACGGTGAAGACTAAATTCGTCTGGTTATTAGGCAGCTGAAATGTCTGAGTCCTTTATTTCTCCATTTGTGTTTTTTTTTTTTTTGTTTTTTTTTAGACAGCTATGGAGACGTGTCTGTGGTGTACAGCATCGGCCGAAAGCGATGCGGCGGTCGTGAGGGTTCTAAACCGCTACTGCACCGACGCCATGACACCGAAAGAAATGCAGGATGCGAACAGTGACTTCATATATTGCCTGGAGTGCGTGGTGGAGTACCACCGAGCAAGAGAGAGGGTCCCTGCCCTTCACAAGGTACAAACACTCTGCGAATGAATACACACACACACACACACCGAGCAAGTGTGGAGGCCAGCACACTGCGAACACTACACTGTACACTTTAGGAACAAAGCATTAAAAATCGCCGCTATACCGCACAAGGTGCGCGCGTGACAGGCAAGCGTTGTTAACAAATGTAAACAATGATTTATCATGTATTGCGTTGCGTAAATGTCCATGATGGATCACAGTTTTTTGGGAAACGTTCAATAAAGTTTAATTTTGGCCGCCGTGTAGGCTGGCTCTAACAAATCTATCCATTTTAAGAACCGTCTACACGCTCAGACTTTGCCTTTTTCTATTTCAGCATCTATGGAAATTGGAGACCGCTCGTCTGCTCAAAGTCTTCCGGGACATGTTGGAGGCCGATCTGGAGGACTCGGACTTGTTCTTTGTCGACGACGAACAGGAGCAGCCCGTCTCAAAGTTTACACCGGAGGAATTTCTCAACGGGCTGAGATTCCCACTCATGGAAGTGCTGAAATACCCTTACCTGCTGTGCGACCGGGATCTCTGTAAGTTACTCCTTGAAAGTTAAACGCTGTGAGACAGGACCGCTCGTACTCGCACGCCCCGTACTGTTTTGAGCATGCCCTTGTCGACTTGCCCTGGCCGTGAGACAGCCCCCGCACGTCGTCTTAAGGGCCGTTTTTATTACCGTACTGGCTCAAATAAGGTTCTGTAGATGAGCCCGTTCGGGGGTAGACTTCAGGAGTAAAACGTCCTTCAGACAAAGCTGTTTACAAGTGCGATCCAGCGCAGGGTTCTTCTACAGCACCGTTGAGTTCTCGAATCCGATTGGTCCGAAAGTGTTTGATTTTGCATAGCAGAAAGCACCGATGATGCACTCAGGTGTCAGCGCTTTGCAGCAGTCTTTCTTAAATTTGCGATTCTGGGATAAATGTGAAATTCTGCACTTCCAAATAAAAGGCAGTGAAACGGGTGGAAATTTTGGGGGTGTTTCGTCCTTGTGGGTGCGATGAATGAACGTCGGTCTGTTTATAAAACAGTCGTCACCGTCGGCGATGACGTGGTCCCCAAATTGCCTTCTGTATTGCAGTAAAACCTGACGGGTAAGTTGAGAGACAGCTGAAATTGTCACAATGATGACAGGAATGTGACGGTACCGTGGCATGCTAAATGGTTTATTTGTCTCCTCAAGCATTTTGCTTTGTGTGTGTGCGCCAAAAAAAAATCAATGAAACGTTTATTCACACTCTCTTCACTCAACAACTTGGAGAATAACTAAATGAAACAAAAGACTAGGCAGGACGTTGCTTAGCACTGAGCACAGACACCAGGGTTTAAATATACAGACTAATTCAAGATGAGCCGAAAACGTACGCGGGACGTGAGGTAGACCGCGAACGACGGGACACGGGTGGAGACGAGACATGAATCAAAACAAAAACACGCTGCATTCTGAAGGCTTGGGTGCGAGAGGGAGGTTGTTGACACGCCAACACGGTCACGTTTCCCAAATTTCCAACGTCGGTGGAAACTCCGGTTTCCTCCCCCAGTCCAAAGACATGCACGGTAGGCTGATTGGCGTGTCCGTAGTGTGTGAACGTGCGTGTGAGTGTGTGCCCTGCGATTGACTCTCACCCTGTCCAGGGTGTACCCCGCCTTGTGCCCCATGCTCCCTGGGATAGACTCCAGGTTCCCCCGCGACCCTGAAGAAGGAGTAAGCGGTTGAAGATGGATGGACGGATACTGTTGAAAAGATGACATGCAAGATATTAACAATGCACTAACAATTGCTAAAATGTTTTGATAAAAGAAAATCTAGAAAGATTAGTTTGAGCGGTTCAAACAATCCAGTCACGGTCAGTAATGTCAGGGACTGAGCAGCTGAAGCCGTGCGAGCTGAACAGTGAACGAACACCGGGAAATTGAAGCGCTTTACTAGCGGGGTAATTAACTCGCCCAAACGCGCCCTTAAGAATACACACTATCGTACGGTATTACAGTAGCGTACTCGTAATGCTTTATTTCAGGGGATCAGGTTTTCACAACAAGTTCAGCTTTCACATGGTTTTTTTTTTTTTTAAATGCATGTTTGTCTAAGTTAATATATAAAATGTATGAATTTTTGGTTTAAATCTTGCAATTTTTTTTTTCTTTTTTGTGCGATGCCATATTAGTCTGCGCAAAACTGACAAACGATCAAATGTACGACGAGACCAAATATTGACTGGAGGATATTTTTCATCAGAAAACGATGCCGTCGTATTCTCGTTATCTGTGGCATAGGACGGTCTTAAAATGACTTGTTTCTCGATTATTTCTGGGACAGTATATTATCCAGTAAAACTCGTCGTGACGGGGCCTACACGGTATCGATACTCAGTGTTGGGTTGGTGTAAAACATTGTAGGCTGAAACTGAAATCTGAGTCAACCCTGCTAAAACAACCTGCTGTTGGATAATATCTTCGAGGTCTTTCATTATTGATGTAAAATACTGAAACTTGAGGATGTTCGGTGTTGTGGTGTTTTTCCATCAGAGAAGTTCACCCAATTTGACTTGTTTGTTTATTTTGTTGTCCTAGGTTGTTGGTTATTGCCAAGCTATTTATGAGCCTTGTTTACTTGGGTATAGCAGTTTAAAAATATATATATATTTTTCATTAACGTCGTACTCTCTTCTTAAGGAAATTCTTTTTCTCTCGCAGGCGAAATGGTGGTGAATGTGTTATGCAAAATGGAGGATATGCAAAACCCCCTACCAGTGCATGACCAGTATCAGGGAATTTACCTGCTCATGGTGCACCCGAACGAAAAGGTATGTCCATGTATGGTTTTGGGACTCTTTGGTTTATCTCCGTTATATTACCTCAGTTGGAATTGGGGTTTTTTTTTTTTCCACGTTTATCAGTGCATCTTTCCTGACGTTTTCCACAAGAAAATGTAGGAAGCCTATCCTCCATGAACGAAGGCACTTGTGATGAGTTTTTATTAAGTTTTTAATATTGTGGTTATAATTTTGATTAAGAATATCTGGCAACAATTCACGATTGATTAGTTCTAATGTCTTCTATATAGAAGCCTGCTGTAGCGTGCACAGTCACATTTTAATAGAAAAAAAATACAGCATTGCTATTTGAATCCATTAGCCGAGAGGTAGTTGAAAAGTTTTTGACCCTGTAGCACCGATGAATGCTACTACGCTTTGTTTTCTTAGTGTAACATGCAAATTATCTTGCTGCCATTGTTGAATAGCGTTGCCATGAACGAGTGTACCTGGTCTGCAACAATGTTTAGGTAGGTGGTACGTGTCAAAGTAACATCCACGTGAATGCCAGAACATTCCCCAGAGCGTCACACAGCCTCCACCGGCTTGCCGTCTTCCCATAGTGCATCCTGGTGCCGTGTCTTCCCCGGTTAAGCGATGTGCGCGCGCACACACCCGTGCGTCCACGTGAGATCAAAGAAAACGTGATCCGTCAGACCAGCCCACCCTCACCTGCTGCTCCATGGTCCGGTTCTGTTGCTCACGTGCCCATCGTAACTACATTATGACTGACGTTTATCAGATGATCTGTCGCAGCATGAGGATCTCGTTATAATTTTAAGTGCTCGGACAACAAAATGAGCCCCTCAGACTAGCGCAAAATAAGTGAACCGACTCCTTTTTAGGATCCACTTCGACGGGAAACCGAAAGCAGGATGGAGACTCGACACGCAAGACGCGTATTAAAGATGTACGGTAGTTTCTAAGTGCTACCGGGTCAGGAAAAATAATTTCACTTCTTACAAGGTAATTGATTTTTCTAATAGCTTTGATTCAGCACTGCAAGCTGTGCTTTGAAGTGAGAAGGTCTGTCTCGTAGATTATTCATTTCAGACCACGTTTGTTTTCAATCCCTATAGTCGTCATGTAAAACCGGAGAAGGTACTTATGGCCGTATAGTATATCTACTTAAAATTTATTAACGAATTTCATTTTCGTCCTTGTCCTGTCTTAGGTGCGTCACTGGGCTATAGCCACTGCCAGGTCGTTGGGCAGGGTGGACCGAGATAACTATTATGATCTCCAGGAGGTCTTCTTGTGCATGTTCTATATAATTGACTTGGGAATCACTGTGGACTTTCCAAATGTGGATGACTCTTACTGCTCTGGCAAGCTTCAGATGCTACCTCCACATCTCTATGACTCCAAAAATAAGAAGAATTATTGGCTAGGTATGCTTTCTGTACTTTTTTTTTTTTTTTTTTTTTTTTTTTTTTTTTTGTGGTGGATAATGGATAATCCACAATATGGTGGATTCCCAATCTAACCCCCACCCCCTGTTTTTACCCCCCCCCCCCCTTTTACATAATTGTGTGAAAAGGGCCGATTCTTTCTTCTGTAAGAATGCATATTTGTGGCGTGTAACGTTGTTGACTTGCCTCCCAACAAGACGGACCTTCTAACCCTTAAATCCTAAATCCAGCAGTATTATGCAAACCTCTTGTGTCCTTGAAGAATTTGCTGAAGGTATTAACCGCAGAGATGATTCTCCAGGAGTAACACCTTCATATATTTTTCAGGTATCTGTATGTTGCTGATGCAGCTGGATTCACAGGCCATGGACTCTTTGTTAATGGGGCCCGAAGGGCAGGCCAGCATTCCCCAGTGCATTATTAATACCATGAATGACTGCAATAAAGGTAAAACGCAATGACCCGATTTCAAGTTTGTATGTTTTTATAGTTGTTTATAAAAAAAAATCAACTCTAGTACTAGTCTGTCTACTGTCTTTTTAAAGCACTCTTTATTTTAATGAAACCTGAAACGTGGCCGTGTATGCCATCGGGTTCCACCATGCACGTCATGTTTTGTAGACTCGCATGCTATACTCACTATTACACATTAGTCACTGTGGGTTTTAAATTACTTGTGTGTTTGTGCTTTGGGCGAATGTAACCTCCGCAGGTCATTTGAAAATATCCTAGGTGGGTACAAACGAAAGTCAGTGAGGTAGTGAGTGGACTGACTGACTGACTAGCACAGGACTTCTCTGCTGACATAACGCAATGAAATTCCAGTATGTCGTCTGTCTTTTAGTCTTAAGGACTTTTCTACCCTTATAGCCTTAAGGCTCACTATAGGTCTAATATATCATTAATTTAAGGCCCAGAACACCATTTGGGACGGGTTATTAGTCAATAGTTGTGTTTGTTCCTTTGTTTTTTTTTTTTGTTTTTTTTTTGTAAAGGAAGCATAGCTGTTCACATAACTTCACAACAATATTTAACAATCGGCTAGCGATAGAAAATGTCCCGAAAAATAGTTTAACGTTGACTTATTCACCTTTTTGTGTTTGTTTTTGTTTTCAGATGACCCGGGATCGGATCCCTTCTGGCCTGCTTTGCACTGTTTCTTGGTCGTTCTAGACCGACTGGGCTCAAAGATCTGGGGTCAGATAGAACCGCTAGACGCTTTCCAGGCCATCACTAAAGCAGACAGCTACATAGCTGAAATTAAAAACATCCGACAGAAAACTGCAGGGTATGACGCAGCAGTCTGGCTCTGTGACTCTGCTGTAATAAAGTAACATCGCAATACGCTTGCACTTTAAGTTGAGTAGATGTAGGCTAGGATAGCGTTTTAACTTGCGATTGAATTTGCTGTAATTGTATCTGTAATTTTACCATCTGCATCACTCCGCATGTAGGACTACCGGTGTATGCACATAGTTTAGTTGGTGACGGAATAATTGATTTTGTTAATTTTTTTTTAACTCTGAATTGTAATCAGGACAAGAGTGAAAGAGGAGACTGAGGATCACGATGATCTGTTATCCTGCAGTCAAATCGTGTATGACTGTTACGCTACGGAGCGAACGAGTCGAGTAAGGCGATGATATTTTCCTAACTGCGTACCTTATTTTAAATTGCAAAAATAATCACCACAGTTTTGACTGATGCCTAGAAATATTTGAGTACCTTTTTTCTTTTTGTAACAACCCTTACTCCTCTTTCTGTTCCATGTATGCTGTGACCTGTAGTCATCAAACTACTCATCTGGCAACAGTGACACCAGTGGCAATGCAGTCTTTGAAGAAATAAGCTGCCTAGTTAACGTCTTGCAGTCTGAAATGGGCCAAGGCATGCGTGTATATGGGAGCACCTTTCTCTGGTTCATTCCGTTTGTTCGCTCGATCATGGAGTTGAACGTGCTTAATAGCATCTGCATTGGGGAAGTTATCCACTATCTGGATAACAACGCCGACAAGGACGTGCTGTCTGGACGGACACACACCTGCGACAAAGTCACGGAGTTCTTTATCCGCATCCTCGTTGATATAATTGAGCTGCACCTAAGTAAAGGCTGCATGGAGACACTGTCCTACTTTACCCATATCTGGGTGGATTTGGTAATGCAGTGTGCTACCCTTTCTGGCGACATTTTTCATACCAGAATACACGAAGGTAGGGGGGTCCATGCGGCATCTTCACATTTCGGTAGAGGGTCCCGGAAGCCGGCAGTCGGTGGTGGTGCCGTTAGTCAAGCTTGCATGAAGCTGATTCGCTCTCTGTTGAAAGAAGGGGGACCGACGGCTACAGAGACCGCGCCCTTTCTGAACCTGGTTAACAAACAGATGCGCGGTGTCTCGGCCAGAGGGTGGAATCTTCCCAAATCGGAATATGAGAATCTTAAGAAATGCTTAATCAAGCTTGTAAAAGCAATATCGGAAAGGCCTGCGGTTCCAAACGATGTTCTGCCATGTGCTCCCCCAACGCCACCTTCAGAACCTTCAGAAAATATCATTTCCTACCCAAATCCCACATTGACCCCGCCTCTGCAGCAAGTACAAACCAGGGATGTAGAGGTTGGTCCAAGTCGTCCTATAGGTACGATTGATTTTATTAAGAATGAACCACCGTGGGATCATGGGGAATGTCAAAGTTTCTATGATGGCCAAGAAGAAATGATTACGATAAAGAAAGAAGCTTGCAAGCCAATACCAAGTTCAGAATTTGGATCTCCTCCTGAGGTTAATTATATAAAAAACATAGACTTGGGGAAAGGACAGGAAATTGAATCTGGAAAGATACGAGACGTTGCTAAGAAAAGATTTGAAACTGAGGATGAACAAGGTAAATGCAGTGGCTTGAAAGAGTTTGGACATGCATCGGGTGTAAGCCTTCAACCTTCCACCTCACAGTCTAACATCTCAGGCTCTGCCGGATTTAGCAAGTCCTCTAAAAGGACGTTGGAGGATGACGACGACGACGACGATGAGCCCTTTGATGTCCGACTGCGTCGTCTGAAGAGACCTGTCGAGTCCCGTAACGAGAATTCAACCGAGTCCAGACAGGTTTCAGTACCGTTGTCTCGCAGTGCAGAAAAGGTCGATGAGGCCAGCGTAATCGCCACTTCAGATGTTTCTTCAAATGACAAAAAGCTGTTAGAAAACAGGGTAGCACGTGATCCCTCTTTTGACTCGAGTACGAGCCCGGGTCGTTGTTATGATTATTTGAGCGAATCACAATTATTTGAGTATGAAACCGAAGAGTACGTGGCATCTGCCTGGAATGAGCCAGACATTGACATCCCAGTTGTGACCAAAAAGCAAAAACTTGATTCCAAAGCCTGCATTAGTCCGGAGGCTGTGGAACCCATGCAGAGTCCGGAGGCTGTGGAACCCATGCAGAGTCCGGAGGCTGTGGAACCCATGCAGACTCAGCTGGCCTCGGACGAGGACGTCGAGAGAGCCTGTCTGCAAGTAGAGGCGCAAATCTGTAAACAGCAACAGCCACATGAACCAACCACATCAAACATCCAAGTGCCATCCAAACCGAGTTCCAATGAAAAATATGATTTCGTTCAATCCAAACATTTCAAAAGTCCCCCTGAAAAAACTGGCCTCACTGATAAGAAAGGCAAGCAATGGCTGTGCAGAAAGCCTCCTGTTATTGAAGCCCTGAGCCAAAAAATCAAGAAACATTGCAGGACACACAACACCATATCTCCAAACCCTGTGAAACCATGTTCTTCCACAACGCTGACTGTTGCATCACCCTCTATGGTTGTCCCTTCCAGAGGCTGTCCTGCCTCCTCTGTTGCACGTTCACCATCCACCCCTGCCATAGTTCCACCGAAAAAGGTTCGCAAACGTGCTGAACCAGAATCTCCTGCAGAGCTTCTGGGGTTGAAAAAGAAGGAAAGGAAAGCTTTTGATCTTTCGCAGCGTTCCTTGGTCTCGTTGGGTGAGCTTCGATCACATGGCCAGAACGTGCATGTCGAGCCACAACAGAAGTCAAAAAGGGTTCGTCAAAAGAAGGTTGGTGTGAAGAAAGGCAAGAAGATGCTTGCATCACAAGATATGCAATACTTTATACAGAGCCGTAGGATGCTCCAGAAGCCAACGGCGGCCACTGGGGCTGTTGCCAAATCAAACAAATTTTCTGTACCTGAGACCCTATCAAAATCAAAACCTGCAATTGAAACTGTGGCGGAATCGGGAGATGAGGAGGATGATTACGATTTCCTTCCATGCTCTCAGCCTGATCCTGACCGAAGGGTGGACAGTAAAACGGGTACTTGTCAAGTCAACACTCATTTGTCAGATGAATCCAAAAAAGCAGTAAATGATTGGTCTGAGAACGTTACAAGTAAAGAGCTCAGTTCCCATCAAAACAATAAAGGTGCCTGTAGTTCCATGCCAGAAGGTGCAGAATCCAGGGATGGAAACTGTGGTGGTGAAGATGATGATGATGATGAATGGACAAGCCTTACACAAAATGAGCCTACGGACATGGAGTTATGCTCTCAGATGGAGCAGATGGAGGTAGAGTATGGTGAGAACTTGTACACGGTCAGTGACTTTGGCAACCAACCGAATATTTCTAAAGGAGAAACGAGTGTGCCACTTAAACCATTATCTGGCAACCCGCCTCAGAAATCCCTTCCTGATGCTTCCACTGAGACGTCTTCAAATGAACAATTGTTCTTAAAACCTAGCATGCCCCCGGAGTGTCAGAAAAAGACCAAGCCTTCGACGACAAAAATTTACTCCTCAAATTCCCGCAGTGCCACTTTGGTCAAAGAGATGGGGAAAGTAGCCAACCCTCCATCTGCTGCTAATGTTGCTAAGGCTAAGGTTGCACGACCACCACCAGCAATGCCGCCGCCGCTGCTACCAAAACCACCTCCAAAATCCACACCACAGCCTGAATTCCGCCAGCCTCTACCCCCGAGACCCTCCCTGAACCCTCTAAAACCTGATTTAAAGTCGTCTCTTTCTAGTGTAGCGTCTGCTTCCCATGTACCGTCCTATAAGACCTATCCCAGACCAGAAGCGCCTGTACCGATACAAACGCCAACGGTGGCTCAAAATCGAAGACTCGATAATACTCCGACGTATGAGCCATCCTACCTGAAACGGGCGATTTTAAAGTGGGAGTACAACATGTTCGACAACTACAGAATGTTTGGGACACCCAAAGACTTGTGTCCATTTGCCCTTAAGGAAGTACCAACCAATTTCTCTAGCTACCAGGAGTACTTCAACATCTTGTACCCACTTCTGCTCATTAATACATTTGAGGAGGTGGGTGTTATTGTTTTGTTTTCATTATGCACCGCCATAAACCTGTACTAGGTCACCATATGATTGATTGCACTTTCATACTGCATTATGAACTGTGGACTCCCCGAGCATGCAAAATACTTCCTTTCTCTTCTCCCGTAGATGGTCCGTGAATGGCTTAATGGTAGGAAAGTCCGTATTGAACTCCACGTCCAGGCAATTGAATACCACAGTTGCATTGCCAGCGCCAGTTTCAAAGGTACGGTCACTTAATCGTGAACACTTAGCAAAGTTTTCTTATTGCTTATAATATTATTAGGAACACCTGCTTCCTGCTATTATCCAGTCGGCCAGTTAAGCGGCAGCATTGCAATGCATATGATCTGACCGACCTTATGTCTGATGTGAAGCTCTGTGAAGAGCTTCCATTAATGTTTACATAAAACATCTGAATGGGGGGGAGGGGGTGGGGGGAGGGGGGTGTGACTGACTGGCTTGCATAGTTGTTGGTGTTTGGGCTGGTTTGAGTGTTTCAGAAACTGCTGATTTCCAACAGTCTTTAGAATTTAAACAGAATGGTGATCGGGGGTGGGATTAACATAAAATATTCAGTTGTGCCGGTAGTACAATATATGTAACTAGATCGAAATGTTGGTTTTTTTTTGTTTTTTTTTGTCATGTTGTGTAGTATGCCTTAATGCTGAGCAGGTGAAGAAGCAGTTGTATCCTAGAGAAGATGACCTTGTGCTCCTCTGGCTGCCGGAGAACACTGGTGCATATGCTAACGATGAGCCAGGTTCTACTGAGAATATCCACTTTGGCTGTGTGGTGAAATCCATGTTGAGTAATGGAGGTATGTGTGTGTTGTGCATGGTGGTTTTCTTTTCACAAGATTTCCTAATCTCACCCTAGTGTGTTCATGTACGAATAAATTTAACGATGGCCAGGGTCGATGGTCTATAGTGCGCTTGGCTGAATAATTCTGCTGATCTATATGTGATCTGATTTTTTTTTTTTTTTTTTTTTACATTTTTATTTTTTTTGCCGTCTTCAAATATAGGTCCGTTCTCCACGTTGTACCTTACCGTTCAGACGCGTGGTAACGTGTCCTCCGTTAACACCCAACCCGTACGCTGTGAGGTGATCGGCTCCCTGATCAGTACGCTGCGGGAATTCAGAGCGCTGTGTTTGCTACAAAAGAGCAAGCTGGAGCTTCCGGTTCTCAAGCCAGATATGAAATACTTTGCACCCTGCCAGGATGACCTGACGAACCTAGATATGCCTGTGAGTAGGTCATTCGGGTCACTAGGGTAGAACGCAGCTTGTTAGGTTGTTTAATTTGTTTGTTTGTCCCCCACGTAGGAATATAATCGGGACCAGGCCCAGGCAATCAGCTGTGGTGTTGCGATGGTGAAAAGGAAGCAGAATACCCCAAAGATTTTGTTAATACACGGACCACCAGGGACCGGCAAGAGCAAAATCATAGTTGGCATGTTGCACCGTCTTCTCTCTGTACGTCCTTTTTATTTGCGCGACTTCTTCTTTTTTCTTTCTTTCTCGCTTCTTATATTTGCGCTATTGACTCTTCCTCAATCCTTTCGTTTTCCTCATTTTGGTTGCGTATGCTGTAAACTCTTTAGGATGGAGAGAGTCCTTCACTGAATCGCTATGCTAAGTCTCGCAGAAGAAGAATTCTGCTCTGCACCCCGTCTAATGCTGCCATCGACAACTTGATGAAGAAAATCATTATTCTCTTCAAAGATATGTGCTTGGACAAAGATGCTCCACAAGGTACTAGTAACGTACACTTCACCGCCACGTGCGCTCCTGTATGTGTGACGTGATTATGACCGTGTAAACATGTCGCATGGGGGAGGCCTTGAGGGATTTCTGTCCAAAAGTCACTCCTGGTTGAGACACTTTGCTACCTTTTTTTTATTTTTATTATTATTATTTATTTATTTTTTCAAAAGCAGTGTCTGTATGTGATGTACTTGCTGTCCACGATCACCTGGGTACAATAGATGCTGTCATACCATTTACATTTCATCTCACTTAACTCCGATTCACCTTTTCTCAAATTTTTGGCTGCGTATTTAGGCTGTGACGCTGTCAAATAACATCTACGCCGATCATCCGTAACATTAAAACCATTACAAATCCATACAAATCCACTGCCCCGTGCACACGCATGGTAATTTACAGATTGCCATTTATGAACATAGTCATGGGAGTATGAAGAAAATCTGTGTTTCTGAAACGTTTGTAAATCTGGTGGAACTCCATTTTTTTTTTTTTTTTTTTTTTTTTCCCCCCCTTTGGTTTGGTTCATGCAAACATACAGGGAACTGTGGTGACATCAACCTGGTGCGACTAGGGAGTGAGAGGACCATCTCGGAGTACCTGACACCCTTCAGCCTCGACAGCCAGGTCAAGAAAAGATTGGGTGAGTATAAGACGTGCATGTACAGTTTAAGGGTGGTGGTGGGATGGTGTACACTGATAGTACAATAGAATAGGCGTATCGTGAAAACCCCTAGACGCTGTTCTTTGCCCTTCAGTAACGTTGGATTCTATTGTGCATTTCTTTGTGCAGAAAAAGCACAACAAATCTGTGATTGGGATATCCAGAGGAAGAAGGAGGAACTGGACAAGCAAATTGAAAAGCTGTCTCGGCAGTGTGCCGAGACGGGCAAAAAATCGGCCACGGTGAGGCACTACTATACACCTAGTACTCCTAAACAGGTTTCTGAAAATTCGGAATAACAGACACACCCTTACTCTTGTGGAGCAGGCTTAAAAACTGCTGGATGTGGAGGATGCTGGATGGCAGAAAAGTGTCGCGTTCGGGTGTCTACTGTATCGCTGTAGCTAGCGGATCACATCGTCGGTGCTCTGGCTGAGCCATAGATTTTTGAAACGCACCTTTGGACGTGGGACTGACCGATCGGATAGTCTGTAGGCTATGATTAAAGGCAGGTTTGAACTCGTACGCAAGTCTAATCGCGTGCGCAGGCAGTCACCCGAGCTCAATATCGAACCAGAGACCACGAAGTTCCCAGCCACGGAGGGTTGTGACGTTCCGCAGGATTCCAAAATTCCGTTCTGTTCGCTATCTATTCACTGACTTCATTCCACCATGGTCTTCTGTCCTTTCTGCAGTTTGAACAGCTGAATGCCAGGAAGCTAAAGTGCTTACAAGAACGGGAGGAACTCAGCAAACAGTTGAAGGAGGTATACATCCTTTTTTTTAAAAATAAATAAATAAATAAAATGATCCCTTTAACAATATGCCTCTTACATCTTTTTATCCTCACTTCATATTCGTCTCCCTTTGCCCTCTTGCTCTCACCTTTTTATCTCCTTTCTTTTATTTATTTATTTATTTTTTTAAAGTTTCGTAGTAAAAGACAATCGGTGCAGTCGCGTCTCTTGCATGACGCTCATGTGATCTGCTGCACGCTGAGCACTAGTGGCAGTACCCTCCTCGAGTTTGCCTTCCGCAACCTTGGACACGAACCGTTCAACTGCGTTATCGTTGACGAGGTCTGTTTTGCTTGATTTTTAAAATCATTTTAAATATCATGTGAAGGTGTTTATCAATGTGTTTTACAGTAGGCATGTGTTAACGGTGTGAAAATAGACCCAAGGTGTGTTCCTGTGTCCTTGCAGGCAGGACAAGCTAAAGAAACCGAAACCTTGATCCCTTTGCTTTATCGATGCCCGAACCTCATCCTGGTGGGCGACCCTATGCAGCTCCCGCCCACTGTCGTATCCCAGGTATCGCAGACTAGAATAAACTGCCAAAAAAAAACAAAAAAAGAGTCAAAAATTCGAAGTTCACCACCGAGAACTGTTTTTGTCCATCACTCAATCAACAACAGAAAAAATTCAGTGACTCAACAAAATTCAAGTGGGAATAACAACTCGAACATTTTAGGAAAGAAAAATGGGGCGGGGGGGGAACCCCCCAAATCTGGTTGCATAAGTGTGCAAACCCTTTGATATTGGGGCATGTGACTGCTCAGAATTAAGCAGTCATGTTCAGAAATAATTCTCCTACACCTGTCAGTCATCAATGGACTGATCCTTATTAACCCCAAATAATCAGCAGCTTCTGTTGGATTTTCATGACGTTCTTGGTTTCATCCAACCGCTGAAGCCAAAGACCAGAAGAGCTCACAAAGTATGACGCTAATCCGCGCTCCGTCTCCCTTCAACTGGCCGGCGATTATGTAAATTAAGCTAAAACCTGAAAATCGCCTAAAAAGTAATGATCAGGATAGGGGTACGAAAGAATCTCCAAACCATGAGCATGTTCCATGGAACACCGTGACGGCTATCATCGACAACGGGAGAAAATGGGGCACAGCAGGGACATTACCAAGAGCAAGTCGTGTCTCCAGATTGATCAATGGACAAGAAGAAGACTTTATAAGGGCGGCTGGCGAGAGACCTATGGCAGGTTTTTAATGGGGCGTTTTTGCAAGGATGACTTAAAAAAAAAAAAATCCTATTTGTTTTTTCTCTTGAATTTTGTTGGTTGCAATATCAAATTAATGGTGGGGGAAAAATATACATGATCTTCCTTTAAGTTTTTTAATCTCCAGCAACGCTGAGGGATTATCTTCCTTCACGTATGGAATAATTGTCGTTGGGGTTTTTAAAAATTAAGTGTGTGTGTGTGTGTGTGTGTGTGTGTGTGTGTGTGTGTGTTTTGTGATCTCAGACCGCCAAACAGCTGGGCTACGACCAGTCGCTGATGGCTCGGCTTTGTAAGACGCGTCCGTACCCCAGCATCTTCCTCAGTTTCCAGTACCGCATGCACCCAGTTATATGCGAGTTCCCATCCAAGTACATCTACAACAATGACTTGAAAAGTGACCGGTATGAGATCTTTCCCTCTCCCACACACAACTTTTGGGCCAAGCAGGATAGATTGGCTTCCTTAACGGTTGCCTTAACGTACTCCTCCCCTACTTGTACCTCCAGAATATAAGGAATGAACATCGTGGATCGTTGTGGTTGTATTTTAGTTGTTGTCCCTTGTTTCTTTCAGATTTGTAACATTTAATTACAATGTAAAAATAGTTTGTTTTTTTTTTTTTGTTTTTTTTTTTTTTTTTCTTCCAGTGAGTCCATAAATTTTTCCCATCAGGCATTTTGGATTTTTATTTATTTATTTCTTTTATTTTATTTTGACCGGTGTTTTCTTCCTTTTTGTTTTTTTTTTTTTTTTTCATAGTGAGACTGCTCGGAAGCTGTGCTCATCCTCCTGGCCGTTTGAACCCTACAGAGTGTTTGATGTGATCGATGGAAAAGAGAGAAGAGAGGGAGAGTAAGTTGAGGGAAGATGGACACGGGGAGGGAAATGGGCTCCGATTTTAAGAACGTCGCTGTGCCACTCTTGTTCAAAAATAGCTATTGATATCTGCTGTCGTCGTTTTTTAAAAAAAAATTTATTATTATTTATTTAGTTTATAATTCAAGTATTTAAAAAAAAGGCATGCGATATTGTTGCGCATTGTTCTATAGTTTAAAAATGAGAACTGGAGAGTGCATCGGGACTGAGATCCAGTGGCGCCCAACACAAAGCAATGCGAGTGGGCAGTTTTTGTTCTCATGCAGGAGGGATCGGGTGGTTCTGGTGTAATGTGGGCTTTACTCAGATGTGCGTGTGATTCTTTTGCCTTCGTTAACACCTTTTTTTTTTTTTCGTGTCCCCCATACACGCCCCATATAATAGGCTCTGCTAGGCAATATTTAGTATGACCAGTGACTTTCTGTTCTTACTGTCTTCTTTTTTTTTGTTTGTTTGTTTGTTTTTTTTCCCCCCCATCAGTTCCTTTAGTAACCTGAAGGAGGTCAACCTGGTGCTGCTGCTTTTGAAGCTGCTTGGAGAAAAGCATGCCATGCGCAAGGAAAAGCAGCAGATTCGCGTTGGCATCATCACTCCATACAACGCCCAGAAACAGCGTCTCCTGCAGGCCCTTCAGAACGACACGGACAAGGAATATAAAAAATGCATACAGTAAGGCAAAAGGCTCAGATGTTAAGCAAGAAAAAAACCTTTCACCTATAAGAGGGCAGTAGAAATCCCCCCCCCCCCCCCCCGAAATGCTGTCCTCATTTTAATGTCAACGATGTTATACCCCACCATGAAGGACATAAGAGCCAGTGTGAGGTTTTTGCAAAATCAAAGTGCTCCTTGCAGTATCTAATCTAAAACGTGTGTGAATGTGTGTGTGTGTGTGGTCAGGGTGGAGGTGGACACTGTGGATGGGTTCCAGGGCCGTGAAATGGACTGCATCATTGTGTCCTGTGTAAGAGCCAGCAACGAGAACGGTTCTATCGGGTAAGAAAGTTTGTGTGCGCGTCGTTTATTATATGCATGATGATGGTATACGCACTGTTTAAGATATAATGGTGTGGTGTTTTTTTTTTGTCATCAGGTTTGTTGCTAATCGCCAGAGGATGAATGTGACCATAACTAGAGCTAAATTCAGCTTGTTTATCCTGGGACATCTCTGCACTCTCAAGGTAAAGAGGGAGAGGGAGTGAAAACTATATAAAAATCCACGAGGCAACTGACCGAGAAATTCAACTGTTGCTTGTTGCTTTGTTGCTTTCTCACATGCCACCGCTTTGCTCCTGTATAGAAAATGACCGGTTTCCTGTCCCTTTGCTTGCTAGTGTGAACATACGGTTAATGGGTTAACTGTAGACACATCGTGGTGCAGTTTGCAAACAAAGATGTGACCGTTAATCGAATCAGTAAAGGGTGTAGTATTGCGCATGTTTAACGGTGCGGCCTACACAGCACTAACCCCCCCCCCGCCCCCTCCTTTTCCAACTTTCCCATGGCAGCAGAGCGAATGGGGCGCGCTGATAGAGGACGCAAAGGCACGTGGCACCGTAATAGAAGCCCACGAGTCCAGCTTCCACCAGGTCACGAAGAAGGTGCTGAAACCGATTCCATTCTCACATAGTCACTCGTACCCCCCCAACATTCCTGCCTCTTCTGAAGACCACAGAATGCACACGAGACCTTCAGACCCGCGTCTAGCAGAGGCTCATCGTTCCAGCAGAGAGCAGGACGGTGCGAACCAAAGCTTCACTCGCCCAAGGCCACCCAGTCGCCGTCCTTCAGATCCTCGGTTCCAGCAGAGCTCCACGCGTTCCTTTCGTGCACCTCCAGAACGACGTTACGACCATCACAACGCTTCATCAGGGTCGTGTAGGGCATACAGGAAGTAATATTTGCGTTTATTTTTGCAGGACTGTACATCTCTTTTGCCCGGTGACTGACATGTCATGGTAGCTCTGACTAAACGTGCTACCTATGTTTATACATAAAAAATAAATAAAATACAATTTAAAAAATGGCAAGAAGAATTTGGCTGAACCTAGAAGATTGCTAGCTGAAGTATTTGTGTAAAATAATGTTAACTTGAAAAACCACATTAGCATTATACCAAAGTTAATTGCTAATCAGCTTTATTTTAGCCATTTGTCTTCAAGTGTTTATAATTGATAAATAATAGACTTTTTTATGTCTTTAATTAATTTTTTTTTTCTTTTCCGCAATGCAATATTTAGCATCTATGCAATTCTAACTAACCCTCCCCCTTTCTATTGCTAAATGTATATTATTTTTTAAATTTTATTGTCAATTTTTTTTTTTTTTTTTTATGTGGATGGAATCTAATTTGTAAATTTTTATCGATCATTTTTGGTTCCAAAGTGGGCAAACGGGAGCAGACTATTGCTTCTTGTTATTTCACTTTTTTAAATGTTTTTTCCGAGCGATGTGATGCCAGGTGAGAGAACGCTGCACTGTAGGAGATTTGGGAGGAAATGGTTTATTTTCTGTTCTTAAGGTTTACGGTTGAGTGAACAGAATACTCGACCGTGTCCTGTAAATGACTCCGATTGTAAATCGGGCAAATTTATTATATTTTTGAAGTTCTGAGATGACCGTGTCTTTTGTTTGTAAATATTTTTAAGAATGTATATTTGTAATACAATTTTTGTATGGAACCTTGTCTTCCCCCCCCCCCCCCCCCCCCCCATTTTCTTCTACTTTTGTTCCTTTTGGAGCAAAAATCAGGAACGTGTGCTGCATCGCGTACGGCATGCTCGCACCCCGAACCGCGTGGCAAGGTACCGAGGGCGGCGTGCAGTTCGGAAAGCAGCCAGGATCCTTCTCTCGCTCCAGTAGATCTGGATGCTTAATGAAATTAAACTTTAAATAAACCAGCTTTAACAAAGTGGCCAGAAAAGTGCAGGTATTAATGTGTAATTCTGTAATAAACCACCAGAGTGCGCTTGCTTCACATTATTTGTACGTCGAGTAGGGTGAGCTGCTACGGCGATCCTAGATTGTGACTGAGAAGTAAATTATTATTATTATTATTATTATTATTATTATTATTACTATAGCAATAAATGTCTACAAGTGTTAAATACCTACAAATATGTATGTGACTCGTACTGTTAATATTGCCAATAAGACTATGAGGAAACTTGTAATGTGCTTATTGTCCAGTAACCCCCATTTCTTCCCAGGAAAAGAAAAAAGTGGCAGTGTTACATGATGCACAGTGCTGTGAACATTTCTTCTGTTTTTGTGTTCATCTCCTGCTAAATAGTTCTAGATCTTCAAACGAAACACAAAACAAAGGCAACCTGACTAAACACACAATACAGTTTATATTATTTTTATTAAAGCAAATGTGAAAAACTATTGCACCCATGTGAAAAACTAATTGCCCCCTCAAACTTGAAACCTGGTTGTACCACCTTTAGCAGCAATGACTGCAACCAAACACTTCCGATAACTTTAGATCAGTCTTTCACTTCTAGGACTAGGATTTACTCCTGTGATTTGGATCATTGTTTTGCTGCAGAATCCAGTTACGCTTGAGATTCAATTTACAGACTGAAGACCGGACATTCTCCTTTAGGATTTCCTTTAGGTAGAGAGCAGAATTCATGTTTCCCTCAATTATTGCAAGCTGTCCAGGCCCTGAAGCAGCAAAGCATCCCCACACCATCACACTTCCTCCACCATGCTTGACCGTAGGTATGATGATGTTTTTGTGGAATTCTGTGTTTGGTTTACGCCAGATGTGACGGGACTCCTGTCTTCCAAACAGTTCCACTTTCCACTCATCAGTCCACAGAACATTCTCCCAAAAGGTTTGAGGATCATCAAGGTGTGTTTGGGCAAAACTCAGACGAGTCTTAATGTTCTTCTGGGTTAGCAGTGGGTTTCGCCTCACCACTCTTCCATGGATGCCATTTTTGCCAGTGTCTTTCTGATAGTGGAGTCATGAACAGTGACCTTTATTGATGCAAGAGAGGCCTGTAGGTCCTTTGATGTTGTCCTTGTGACTTGCTGGATGAGTCGTCGCTGTGCTCTTGGAGGAATTTTGGAAGGTCGCCTACCTCTGGGAAGGTTCGCTACTGTGCCGAGTTTTTCCATTTGGAGATCACGGCTCTCGCTGTGGTTCTTTAGAGTCCCAGAGCCTCTGAAATAGCTTTGTAACCCTTCCCAGACTGATGTCTTTCAATCACCTTCTTCATCATCATTTCTGGAATTTCTTTAAATTTTTGCACAGTGTGTTACTCCGTAAGACCTTTTAACCCACTTCATGCTGTTGAGAAAGTTCTATTTAAGTGTAGATGTGATCGAACAGGGTTTGCAGTAATCAGGTCTGGTTGCGTCTAGTCCAGCTGAACCCCATTATCAGTGCAGTTTTGTTGAATCAGTACCTACGGGGGCAAATACATTTTCACACAGGCCCAGTTGGAATTGGAGAACTTTTTTTGCTTCAATAAATAACACACTCATTTAAAAAAACTCTATTTTGTGTTTACTCAGGTTGCCTTCGTTTTATCTTCGATTTAGTCTTAGTCCATGTTTTCTTTCCTTCGTTGTAGTTCGAAGGCGTGGAGGTCGGAAGTGATATAATTCTGAGTTCCCGCTTCCCACTTTACGTCACGCCGAACGCGACACCGGGGACACGGACTCTTCTTCTCTGCTCTGATGGAGTGAGAAAATTCAGAGCATGCTCTACAGCACAGAAACATTTAAAGTAGCTTGTTTATACACAACAACGGCAGAAATGTCTTTTTCACAGCACTGTATGTGATCTAATGAACTTTCACACGAATAAAACACACAACCAAGATCTTGTCCAAATAACAGTCATGTTTACTGTAAAGTTTACAACAGTGTCAAAATCTCTCATAATGAAAGTCTCTCTGAAACAGTTCAGTTCATTTGATAATTATTGCGTTTCTCTAGTTTACAGTGTGTCCATTGTTTCAAACCGTGAACGGCTAGATACAGTTCTGTCTGTTTTGATAGATATAATTGCAACCCCCCAGAACCCCCCTCCCCCCCCACCCCCACCCCCACCCTCCCCCGCAATGAACCTGCTTTTCTGTTTTGTAAAATATCCTTCATTTATTCCTTATTTGAACCCGCATTGATCACAAGGTCGTATCCTAATCCCATCACATCCTGTAGCAGCGCCGCTGCAGTGCGAGTGTTAAACTCTTTAAGTTATTACTGAAGTTATATTGCCATTTACAGGATAATAATTCCCCGCGTCCGTTCTGTCTAACCCGCATTTGTTTTCTTCATTGTGTCTGGTCTGGTTTTTAGGTACAGGAAAACTAGATGCTGCACTTTGCTGAAACGGACACATCAACTGCATTGCCCCTTTTTGTGTGGATGGCTTTTTTTGGAAAAGGGAAAAAAAAAAACACTATAAAATTCAATGAAGCTGCTTTATTTCAGGATTTTAGTGAAGGAGGGTCGCTTCTGACCCTTAGGACAAGGGGAGTGTACATAATGTTAAGACGTCGGGTCTTAGCTAATGTTCCGATTTGATTTGGAAAGGGAAGTCAAGTTCAGGTTTAGATTGGACTTGTAGTTGGATTCATTGATTATCCATGGTGTGTGAATAGGTGTGTGATTGTGCCCTGTGATGGATTGTCACCCTGTCCAGGGTGTCCCCAACCTTGTGCCCCGAGTCCCCTGGGATACTCTCCACGCTCCCTGCGACCCTGTGTAGGATGAATGGATGGAATTTCATTCACCGTTCCCTTCATTTATTTTTCTAAATTTAATTTACACCCCTCTAAAATGCATCCTTACACACGCATCGCCCTTTCTAATCTCGTTAAACTGCTGTTTAACCCGCGCAGTCGCGGTATCGGCCAATCAGGAGGCGACTTTTAGCCTCCACGGATCCACACCTCGAATATCTCCCGGAAACAGCAGACCGTCCGGGTACCTTCGGGATACTCGTTTCAACGTACTACGATTTGGGACTACCACTACTTCTAATCTCGGATCCTATTTAGGAGGGACAGTAGGCGAATTGGGCCGTAGGAATAAACTCTGGAGGAGTGTACCACCATTTTCTGGATTCCACGAATACCACGTTACCGTGAGGGATTCCCGAATAAATTCGTGAGTAAACGAGGCCCATCGTTTGCAAACTGATCTACGAGTGTGCCGTAGAGCAAAAGCGATAAACTCCAGATCGGACCAGCTGTGACTCAGTTCGTGCCAAACGGATTTTCATATAAACAGTTCGTTCATGATCTGTTCTGTCTAACCGTATATTTACGCTAACCGACATCCCACTGCTTTGCTGCAGTTCCCAGCAGTTAGACGCCATTAAATTGAGTCTTGGGGTGATTCTTGATGACGGCTTGACCTTTACAGACCTACGTATCAACAACTGCACGGTCCTGTAGGTTCATTCTGTACAACATGAAGAAAATCAGACCCTATCTCACCGAACAGGCCACACAGATACTCGTCCAGGCTCTTATTATCTCAAAACTGGACTACTGCAACGCACTCCACTCCTCTCCTCTCGGGCCTCCCGGCAGCTCCATCAAACCCCTTCAGATGATTCAGAATGCAGCAGCACGTCTCGTCTTCAACCAGCCCAAAAGGACCCGTGTCACACCCCTCTTCATCTCCCTCCACTGGCTTCCTGTATCCGCCCGGATCAAATTCAACGCCTCGACGCTCACCTACAAGACCTTGTCTGGATCAGCGCTCCTACCTCAACTCTCTCCTGAAGGCTTACGCTCCCTCCTGCGATCGGTTAACGACCGCCGTTTAGTTCTACCTACTCAGCGTGGCTCGAGATCCCTTTCCAGAACCTTCAAACTAACCGTCCCTCAGTGGTGGAATGACCTTCCGACCTCAATCCGGACCGCGGAATCTCTCACCGTCTTCAAAAAACAGCTAAACACCCACCTCATCCGTCAACACCTAACCAACCCCTAAAACACCAACCCCAACATTATCCTTTAAAAAAAAAAAACTTCTCCAGAACTCAATTAAAGTTCAATCAAGTACAGTAGCTCTACTCGTATTGCTCTCCGCTCGATATCTCGCTTTGCTTGGATTTCCTCCTCTGTAAGTCGCTTTGGATGAACGCGTCCGCTCAACGAATACATTATCGGTAGTCCAGTTATATTTACATCTCCATCGCCTGCGAAACGTAAAACATCTACAACAAGCCAAACGTAGCAAACGGAATCACAGCCGATTTGATCGGAGTACACCGACATCTCCGTATGCCCTCGTGACATCAGAAAGTTGCTGCGTCTAGATTTCCTAATATCTCCGAGTTATTCAGTCCTCACGTTTTATTTCAATTATTCACACATGGTTTGTTTTTTTGTTTGTTTGTTTCTGCAGAGTTTACTACAAGCTGTGCTCATGAACCTGCTTTTCTATTATACAGAATAAACGTTTGTAATATATCAGCATTTATACTGTAATACACGCTCAATCTGATAAAAAATAATAATAATAATAATAATCGCATTATATCTAGACTACAGGCCAGCTCAGGTGTAATAAATTCTCTCCTTTACGTATAGGTTTAAATGCAAACAAAAATATTCTGTACCAAAAATATTTGAGTGTGATATGTAAGCGTCGTCATTTCCTTTTGTTGTTCTTCCCCCGCCTCTTTTTGAATACAGCGTCCCTCTAACGGTGGTGTCATTCCTAATCAGAGTAGTGCATAAACCTTTAATATTTCTGAGCTTGAAAATACTATATTAGTGATATTTTGTGTCACGTCGCTACCCCCCCCCCGCCCCCGCCCCCCCCCCGTTAATCAGTGAGAGTGCCTAAACTCTTCATATCTGTTATTGATACTTGTATAGTATATGTATGTATAAATATTTGATACATGTATATATTATTTCCTTTTTTTGGGGCTATGGTTTTTCTTTTGTATTTTAAAAAAAAAAAAAAAAAAAAGGAGAAGGAAAAAAAATATATATATATATATTACAAATCTCTCATCTAGAGTCATTTATCTTTCCTATTTCTATGTCCAGGAAGTCCTAGGTTCCTTGAGGGTGCACAGCAGAGTAATGGCCAGTGCGCCATCACAGGTGTGTGTCGATGTGTGTGACGGTGGGAGAAAGACGGGCACTGTTTCAGGACGCAGCACTGCAGAACCCAGCAGGAGGGTGAGGAGCGGGCACAGCACCAGCAGTGCCAGGCTCAGAGCGGGCACAGAGGCGCCATTGTGGTCCCTGTGGTCGCACTTCTTCCCGTCTTCGCAGCGTGAGTGCTGGCATAGGACACCTTTAAATTCATGTGGGCAGATGCAGCGCTGGTTCTGGTGGCATGTGCCGCCGTTCTGGCACATCAGCAGCTCCTCGTCACACACGTTTGCTAAGAAGAGAGAAAATTCAGTTCGCTTTTGAGCAATCACATTTTTAATTAACGGAGCTGTCCTGCTGTTTTTTTTTTTTACGAAGATGTTTAAGTAGGCTGCAAATTTCGGTATCGGCACATAAGCGGAAACAATCCCGGAATTCTGTTTGCCAGAACGTGTACACAAGTGTACACTGCGTCTCTCGTGGCCAGCACTGTTTTTTTTTTTTTGTTAGTAGATCACCAGAACTGACCTAACAAACGTAACGTGACCAAAAAGCCAGTGTATATAACGTGCTAGCCAGTGCTAGCTAACTTGCTAACCATGTACCGTGCCTTGCATAAGTATGATGGAGATCCATTACACCTGGTCCAGATAATCCGTTCACTCGGACAGATTAAAGCTGGACTCCTAATCCTTAAGAAGATCCTTAATCCTTGATCTCCAGGCACACTGTTGATGATTAGTGAGTTCTTCCTGGTCAATATACGAGTGCTCAAAACAAGCTACGTTAATGTTTCTGAAAAACGGGCCAAAAACATTCCTGATTGGTTTCCAATGTCCTCTGGACAAAGCCCGGGAGGTAGGGCTTAATTAACATCATCAACTGTTAGTCGGTAAACCGAGTTGACTGGGAGAGAATCGTAAATTCTTATCAATATAAACAGTAAGTCGCTGCAAAAGCACAACTCTCGGACGCCCTAATAGAATATAAACCTGTTGCGTTGTATTTCATAAGTGAATACACACAGGAATCCTCTTATTCTCTTCTTTTGCCAGCAGTAAGCAGTTCTAGCTCACAACCCATTTGATCTCACAGAAGCAGCTCGGGAGTTGGGTACAAACTTGATCGTTAACCTGTAAACAAAAGCCTCTGTGAATTCATAAATCTCCATAACACAAACTGCTTCTACACTACAGTACAGTACATCTAATAACTTTCGCTGTTATTATGGGGGGGGGGGGAGTGAGTGTTTAATGTTGCATGGCCTGTATAGACTAGGGGATAATGTGTAGTTTAAGGCAGTGGTTTTCAAAGTGGGGGCCGCCAGGGGGCGCCCAAGGGTCCTCAACAATTTGGTGTGAAAAATAAATTCTCACTCTCAGACAACCACACACACACACACACACACACACACACACACACAATCAATTCCTAATGTAATGTAATGTAAAGATGTAATTATTAATTTAAAAAAGAGGGAAGTCTGTATTTTTAATGTGTTTTAATCTTGCAAAAGGGCGGCCTCGATCAAATGTTAATGCCATTTGGGGGGCCTTGCCCTGGAAAAGTTTGGGAACCCCTGGGTTAAGGCATGTCCATAATGCAGCTATGGTAAAATGTCGGCACAGAATAAAAGCCAAACTTTTATTTTGCCTTTTATTATATTCAAATATTATATAAAATAAAATATTATTGCACAACATCGTGATTCTGAATTTGTGTTTCATTTGTTTAATACATATGAAATGTCATTTTATAATACGGTAAAAAGAAACATAATTGATATCCATGTTCCATTTAGATATCCATTAAAGGTTGGGATTTATTTATTTATTTTTTTTTATAAATAAAAACTTAAATGCAGCTTTTATTAAAAACAATTCATTAATTAAATGATCCTAAAGGTTTCCTTTTGGTTACTGGGGGTATGCCATAGCATTAATTAGCTGCATTAATAATGCGTGTGTGTGTGTGTGTGTGTGTGTGTGTGTGTGTGTGTGTGTGTGTGTGTGTGTAACACTCACGTTGGCAGCCCTGCTTCCAGTAGTAACCGGGCAAACATTCATCACACTTGGTTCCCATCGTGCCTTCTTTACACTGGCAGAATCCAGTGCCATTACAGCGGTCATGTAGCGAACCCAACTGGTTACAGACGCACTCTATAGAGACAGACCAAACAAAACAAACAAACAAACAAACAAAACAAGGTGGTTGTAACAAGATGTAATCCAACATCAGTACACCCTGGACGGTGTGAGAACCCATCACAGGCCACAATCACACACTCATCCGCACGTTACGAACAACTCGGGAATGCCAATCAGCCTATAACGAATGTCTTCGGACTGGGGGGAGGAACCCGGAGGAAACCCCTGAGGCACGGGGAGAACATTCATTCCTTTCCTGTTCTCCGTAGCCTTGTTTAAAAAGTAACAGTCTCTCTCTCGGTGTCTCTTTTTCCTCTTCCGGTCTTCTTCTAAACAGCAACCGTTCCAATCTGAGCTACGTTCAGTAATGATAAAATCAGCGATATGGGCTTAAACAGTTATGACTGCTTTCATATTAAATGAGTCCTGATATAAATTTTCGCCCCCACCACTTCACATGTTAAGTCATGATAACTTGAGACCTTCCTAAAGATTATATATATATATATTTATCATATATATTCAATGTTTTATACACATTTGAGCATTTTAGAAATGTTTGAAGGATTTTTACACGGCACCCTGGTCAGGAAACACTGCTCTAATACTCCGTGTGTGTGTGTGTGTGTGTGTGTGTGTGTGTGAGAAGGGGAAAACTATCTTTACTGCAAAAAAAAAAAGAAAAAAAGAAGAAGCTCTGGGTTAGGTCCTGTGCTCTGCAGGTTTTGCTGCACTTTTCCTGCTGTGAAAGCTCAATAAAGCGTTTTGTAGGTTTTTGTTAGTTGTTTTCTCTGCGGAATTCTGACATCCGAACCGCTCATGCTGCCCATTTCACAAAAGATGCCCCCCAACCATCTCCATTTTACATGCACTTTATTCAGCGGTCTTAATTGAAACGTGATTCATTCAATTTCCAGGATGATAATGAATGCCAGACTGATCTACAATGAAGGGGCACTATCATTATCTGGTTATGCCATATGGCTTTTCAGCGAACGGGTTCATCCGTGAAATGCTACACAGATATGTCTGGGTATTTATCACTAATATCTGGTGTTCTCTTCCTGCATTATCATGTCTTTCTTTCTTTTTTTCTGTTCCCCCCCCTATTAAGGTCCCCTTAGGACATTAAATAGGGGAATTAAGGTCCTCACAATGCACCTTATTTTGATTGAAGAAAGCCCATATTTGTCTATTTCTAAACTGGATCCCGGTCTGGTACTCGCATTTGTATTGTATTGGTAGTACCACTGGTACTAATTTAGGGTATCATAATCCAATTCCTTATACTTATATCTTTATGCTGCATTCACATTAAAAGAAAAACTTACATTATGAATTCTTATCAGTGTAGCCCCTTGCTGCGTTTTAAACATAAAGCATGCTGTACGCACCCACACACACGCTCTCGTCATCCAGCTCAACGGAGGAATTCCTGTAGTAGCCCATGCGGCAGTGCTGGCAGTTTTGGCCACGCGTGTTGTGCTTACAGCTCACACACGTGACGATGTTCAGGTAGTCGATGTAACTGCAGCGGTTGGAGTGGCCGTGACACTCACAGTCTGAGAAGCAGAGAGGAAGAGAATACACATAGAGTTGAACCGGTATAAAGTGTAAAGGAGGAGCGGGATGAATTTAGAGACGGGAGGGGGGTGGAAATGAATGCAAAAGAAAAGATGTGTGAGGCTAGTATGGAGAAGAAAGTGTGCTGACAAGGCAGTATTCCACTGAATCTGTGGAGAGCCTTACTCGTTCAGCGTGTGGGGGTGATGCAGGATTTGGCGTATATGATGAAAGCGATTTTCAAGCTTTTAGTTAAAAGCTCAGGTCTGGATTTCTCCTCTCTCGTCATCTTCTCTTGTTCTTATTCGGTTTGATGGGGAAAAAAAAACTAAGCGAATCTCTAAGAGAGGCAATCGATTCCTGATTCACAGATTTGAATCTGCTGATCAGAGTGAATCTCTAATGTCAGCTGTATTGGCAGGTCTAGTGAAGTGAAGCAGATGTTTAATGTGTGTAGAATGTGTACGTGGGGGGTAGCGGTGACTTAGCGGTTAAGGCTCTGGGTGACTGATCGGAAGGTCGGGGGTTCAAGCCCCAGCGCTTCCAAGCTGCTACTTTTGGGCCCTTGAGCAAGGCCCTTAACCCTTCTCTGCTCCAGGGGGCGCTGTATCACGTCTGACCCTGCGCTCTGACCCCAACCTCCTAACATGCAGGGGTGTGTGAAGAAAACAGTTCCACTGTGCTGTAATGTATCGATAAAGATCCCTTTATAACCCTAACCCTTATGATTACGTGTAGGTGTGTGTGAAAGTAAAGGGAGAAACACTATGACTAGTGTACAGGCTAACCAGCTACTAACCATCAGGGTCTGATTGCACAAAGAGGTTATATCCAAGGCGGTCTTAATTGCTAAACAGGTCAAGTTAGCGAGAACTTTAGGCCAGTTGCATATAGTCGGGGACCCCGTCAGCAAGGAACGCCTGTAAGTGGAAACTCTAAACATTAGGAGGAACCTGTCCCACAAGTTCGCTGGATCTGTAGAGAGATTGCAGCCTGGTCGCCTGAGTACCAAGGACCAGTGCATCTGGATTAAGTGTGGCTCTATTGCTATCGAGAACCCTGCCACTAAAGAGGTGCTTAAAATCTTTGGGTGTACTCAGACCTCTCAGAGATCTTTAGCAAGAAACGAGAGAGCGCCTTCGTGGCATGGGCTACTCCGCCATGCTCTCCAGTGTATCCCTGGTCTGTGTGTCCCTTCTATATTGGGCAATCTTATTACGTTGTGTACTATCATAAACAGAGTCCCGATAGTTTTCAGATGTGATCAATAATAATAATAATAAATAATAATAATAATAATAAAACAGTACAGAATCTGTTGGATTATTCTTTGGATTATTCTTCTGGACATACTTGACCTCAAAAGCACATACATAAGGAGTTTTATTAATCTTCACATGATCGGACGTTTGAGTACATCGAGTAGTGAACAGTCCTTTTGTATGTTTACGTTTCGTAGTTTAATCTCCCGAAGAACATTATATTTAAAGGATGCTAACGTGCGAAATATGCGATTACGTTATATAATTTAGTCAGAGCATATTGTTTTTATGGGTAAATTGTTCTGGGCACGGATTCATGTGGAGGCCCAGGGGATCCATGAGCACGTAGAATAGGCCTATTTAATAAGAAAAATATGTTAGTTAAAAACAAGCTAACTGTTTAATAAGGAACATTTTGGGTCCGTCTAGCTTCTGAATGGTGCATTCGAATGCTGGAAAACGCTGATTGATGTTAAAAGGACTCCGTCTTACAAGTCCTGGATGTTTTGTCCATCCATCCATCCATCCATTTTCCATATCGTTTATCTTACACAGCGTCGCGGCGGAGCCTGGAGCCTACCCCAGGGAACTTGAGGCACAAGGCGGGGGACGCCCGGGATGGGGTTCCAACTGGATGTTTTATATTTCTAATAATGAGCTTTTAATATAATACTCAGTTACACAAACATTCACTATGGTGGATATGACCAAAGTGCTTTATGCAGTAAATGCAGCATCAAAAATAAAAGGATATTGGCAAAATAAAATGAAAACATAAATACGTGTTATTTTGTTAGAGTGTGTTTCTAACATTTATTAGGAAGGATGTACGTTGTGTAACATACACTGTGTTTTCCCTACAAATGACGTAGCGGTGTCTTACCTCTATACAATAACGCACCTCCCGCTACTGTAACAGATTGAGTGTTACCCAAGATGCAATGCTCTTAAATTTATAACCACTTATAGCTTACACGCAGGACCTGTTGGTGCAACCTATAACCGTGGCTAATGTCAATACCGTGTGTGAGGTGTTTCTCCCCCCAAATATTCAATTTAGTAATGTATGGGATTCTATTTCTAGGTTCTGTTTATCTATCCATCTAATCAGCTTTCTTTATCCTTCATCCTTCCAGCCATCTATCCATCTATCCATCTATCTATCCATCCATCCATCCATCCGTCCAGCCATCCGTCCGTCCAACCATCCGTCCGTCCAACCATACATCCATCTATCCATCTGTCCGTCCAACCATCCATCTATCCATCCATCCATCCATCCAACCATCCATCCCTACATCCAACCATCCATCATCCATCCAACCATCCATCCCTACATCCAACCATCCATCCCTACATCCAACCATCCATCCATCCATCTATCCATCCATCCAACCATCCGTCCATCCAACCATCCATCCCTACATCCAACCGTCCGTCCAACCATCCGTCCGTCCAACCATCCATCTAACCATCCATCCATCTATCCATCCAACCATCCATCCCTACATCCAACCGTCCGTCCAACCATCCGTCCGTCCAACCATCCATCCAACCATACATCCCTACATCCAACCATCCATCCAACCATCCATCCCTCCATCCGTCCATCCAACCATCCATCCATCCATCCAACCATCCATCCATCTATCCATCCTTCCGTCCATCCAACCGTCCGTCCATCCAACCATCCATCCATCCAACCATCTAACCATCCATCCATCCATCCATCTAACTATCCATCCATCCAACCATCCAACCTGTCTCACCTTTAAAGTCACCATATATCACGCCCTTTAGCCTCTTAGGCTGAGTTCCTCCAGACAGCAGAAGCTTCAGTAGAGCTTTAGAGATAAAAATTCTTTTAATTCACACTGATGCGCACACACACACACACACACACACACACACACACACACACACACTAAACTCTAGTCTCTCTCATAATAATAAATGAAGGATACACTATCTCTACTTCTCCCTATGTTACCTTTCTTGTTCTCATGATCTTTGTTGTCCCTTTTGATCGCACTGTCTCGCTCTTTTCCAGACGGTCTCTTCCTCTCTTCCTCCCTTTTAGAGTGATAACTTCCTCCATGCTCTTCTTCAAACAGGCTCTCTCCTTCATCTTCTTCAGCGTGATGTGTTCTCCCATGGTCTTTTTCAGAGGACCTCGCTGTCTTGTCTTGACTTCCAAAGTGATGTCTTCGCCCATGTTCTTTTTCAAACAGGCTCTCTCCTTCTTCCTCAGAGTGATGTCTCCGGTGTTCTCTTTTAGTGTACATCTTCCTCACTTCTTCGCCTTCAGAGTGATGTCTTCCCTTGCTTTCTTCTTCTGCTTTAGAGTGATGTCTTCCTCCATTGTCTTTTTCAGAGAGTCTGCCTCTTTGTCTCTCGTCTTCAGAGTGATGTCTTCCTCCATACTCTTCTTCAAACAGGCTCTCATCTTCTTCTTCTTCTTCTTCTTTTGCAGAGTGATTTCTCCCATGTTCTCTTTTAGTGTACATCTCCCTCACTTCTTCACCCTCAGAGTAATGTCTCCCCTCATGGCCATTTTCAGAAGCTATCTCTCTTTTGTCCTCTTCTTCAGAGTGATGTCCTCTCCAGTTCTCTTTTTCAGGAGGTCTCTCACTTTTTACCTCTCCTTCAGAGTGGTGTCTTCCCCCATGCTCTTTTTCAAACAGGCTCTCCCCTTCTTCTTCAGAGAGGTGTCTTCCCCCGTGGTCTTTTTCAGAGAACCTCCCTGTCTCGTCTTGACTTTTAGAGTAATGGCTTCCCCTATGGTGTTTTTCTGAAAGTCTGTCTCTTTTCCTCTCTTCTTCAGAGTGATGTCCTCCCCCATGCTCTTCCTCAAACAGGCTCTCATCATCTTCTTCAGAGTGACGTCTCCCATGTTCTCTTTCCGTGTACATGTCCATCGTTTCTTCACCCTCAGAGTGATGTCTTCCACCATGGTCCTTCACAGAGGGTATCTCTCTTTCTTCGTCTTCTTCAGAGTGATGTCTACTCCAGTGCTCTTTATCAGAGTGTCTCTCTCTGTCTGTCTCTCCTTCAGAGTAATGTCTTCCCCGGTGCTCAGATGGATGTCTTCTCCCGTGTTCTTTTCCAGAAGGTATCTCTCTGTCTTTCTCTTGTACAGAGTGATGTCTTGCCCCATGGTCTTTTTCAGAGGATCTCTGTGTCATGTCTTCCCCTTCAGAGTGATGTCTTCTCTCGTGCTGTTTTTCAGAATGTCTCTCTCTTTCTGCCTCTCCTTCAAAGTGATGGCTTCCTCCATGGTCTTTTTCAGAAAGTCTTTGTCTTTTTCTTTCTACTTTAGAATGATGTCCTCCCCCATGCTCTTTTTTAAACAGGCTCTCTCCTCCTCCTTCTCCTTCTTCTTCAGAGTGATGTTTCCCATGATCTCTTTTAGCGTACATCTCCCTAGTTTCTTCACCCTCAGAGTGATGTCTTCCACCATGGTCCTTCACAGAGGGCATCTCTCTTTCTTCATCTTCTTCAGAGTGATGTCTACTCCAGTGCTCTTTATGAGAGTGTGTCTCTCTGTGTTCCTGTCCTTCAGAGTAATGTCTTACTCCCCAGTGCTCCGAAGGATATCTACTGCTGTACTCTTTTTCAGAGGATATCTCTTGTTCCTCTCCTTCAGAGTGATGTCTTGCCTCATGGTCTTTTTCAGAGGACCTCCATGTCATGTCTTCTCCTTCAGAGTGATGTCTTTTCCCATGCTCTTTTTCAGAGGGTCTCTCTCTTTCTTCCTCTCCTTCAGAGTGATGTCTTCTCCCATGCTCTTTTTCAGAGTGTCTCTCTCTTTCTTCCTCTCCTTCAGAGTGATGTCTTCTCCCATGCTCTTTTTCAGAGGGTCTCTCTCTTTCTTCCTCTCCTTCAGAGTGATGTCTTCTCCCATGCTCTTTTTCAGAGGGTCTCTCTCTTTCTTCCTCTTCTTCAGAGTGATGTCTTCTCCCATGCTCTTTTTCAGAGGGTCTCTCTCTTTCTTCCTCTTCTTCAGAGTGATGTCTTCTCCCATGCTCTTTTTCAGAGGGTCTCTCTCTTTCTTCCTCTCCTTCAGAGTGATGTCTTCTCCCATGCTCTTTTTCAGAGGGTCTCTCTCTTTCTTCCTCTTCTTCAGAGTGATGTCTTGCCCCATGGTGTTTTTCAGAAGCCCTGTCTCTCTCATTCTCTCCTTCAGAGTGATGTCTTCTCCCATGCTCCTTTCCAAAAGACCTCTCGCTTTCTTCCTCTCCTTCAGAGTGATGTCTTGCCCCATGCTCTTTATCAGTGGACCTCTGTGTCATGTCTTCTCCTTCAGAGTGATGTCTTCTCCCATGCTCTTTTTCAGAGGGTCTCTCTCTTTCTTCCTCTTCTTCAGAGTGACGTCTTCCACCATGGTGTTTTTCAGAAGCCCTGTCTCTCTCATTCTCTCCTTCAGAGTGATGTCTTCTCCCATGCTCTTTTCCAAAAGACCTCTGGCTTTCCTCCTCTTCTTCAGAGTGATGTCTTCTCCCATGCTCTTTTTCAGAAGGTTTATCTCTTTCCTCCTCTTCTTCAGAGTGATGTCTTCTCCCATGCTCTTTTTCAGAGTACCTTCTTGTCTGGTCTTCTCCTCCAGTGTGATGTCTTCCCCAGTGCTCTTTTTCAGAGGGTATCTGTCTTTCTTCGTTTTCTACAGAGTGATGTCCTCTTCCATGCTGCTTTTCAAAAGACCTTTCTCTTTCTCCCTCTTCTTCAGAGTGATGTTCACTCCAGTGATCATTTTCAGAGGGCCTCTTCACCTCATCTTCTCTTTCAGAGTGACGTCTTCTTCCATGCATGTTTTCAGTTGCGCCCTCCCTAATTCGCTCCACTTCAGAGGGTTTCAGTCTTTCTCTTTCATCTCCTTTAGAGTGATGTTTCCTAATATGCTCTTTTTCACTCGACCTCTGTCTTTCCTCCTCCCTTTCAGCGTGATCTCTTCCGCCATGTTCTTTTTCAGACGTTCTGTTCCTCTCCTCCTTTATCTCAGAGCGATAATGTCCGCCACGCTCTTTTTCAGACGGTCTCTCTCTTCCTTCTTCACCTCCTGTATGATGTCTTCCGCCGTGTTCTTTTTCATTTGACCATTCTATCATTTCTTCTTCTCCAGAGCGATGTCCCCACCTGGGCACTTTTTTGAAGGGTCCCTTCATCTCGCTATTTTGGTGAGAGTGATGTCCACTCCCACGCTCTTTTTCAGAGGGTCTCTTGATCCCATGCTCCTCTCTAGAGGGTTTCTCGCTTTCCTCCTCTGTTTCAAAGTAACGTCCTGTCCCATTATCTTTCTCATAGGGTCTGTCTTTTTCTCCCTCTACTTTAAGCCTCTCTGTTTCTTTCTCACGTTCAGAATAATCTCTTCTCTCATGTTCTTTTTCAGAAGATCGCTCTCTTTTGCCCTTTCCTTCAGAATGATGTCTCGTCCCATGCCCTTTCTCGGAGGGGCTCTGTGTTTCTTCCTCACGTTCGGAGTGATGTCCTCTCCCATGTTCTTCTCCAGGAAACCCTTTGTTCTCTTGTTCATTCTCTTCCTCACTTTCATAGGGACGTCTGCCACCGTGCTCTTTTTCATAAGATCCTTCTCTTCCACGCCCTTTTTCTGCCCCACTTTCAGGTTTTTCTGACAGGTTTCTCTCGCCCGTCGTCTCTCTCTCCACCTCGTCTCCTTCCTCGATTTCTTCCTTCTCACCAATATAATCTTCTCCTTCTTTTCTTCTGTGGTCTGATGGTGGGAATTTGGATTTCAGTCTCCAAAAAATGCACGTTCTAATGTTTTAGTAGAACTGGCCTCAGTTCATTTCAACACGCCCACTACAGTGGATTTCAGATTAAAATGTTTAATAGAAACAAAGAAGGAATGGCTTTTACTACGTCTAGGGAAGTCTCAGTGGGTTGGTGCGTGGGTGACTGCGGTGTTCTTCCAGACCTATACTTATTATGCATCAGCTAAAATGATCCCAACAAACACTGAGTGAGAAATGGGTGCTGAGGTGAAATTCCTAATTGGCAAATGCGAAAGATCTTTTTGATGCAAAATGCTTTTTGGAACAAAAGTGTTGTGTTTGTTTTTGTTTTTTTTTAGTAATCAAGCACTAATGTTATAATGATTAACGCACTCCATTTGCTTCAACTCGGAGAGGCCGTATCAAGCAGAGAAGAAGGGTGTGTATGTCTTAAATTTTCTACGGAAAACAAAGCTGTCACGCCATATGATGAAATAATGAGAAATTATTATAATGTTAAGAAATGATTAGCGTCGTTGTGTTACTGATAGAAACTAGAGAAAGAAACTCCTGATCTCCTGATTAGGTTTCTCGGCTGTATGTGAAGTATAGTTGATTTGGATTTTCAGTATAATGGACTTTAATTTTTGGCTTCAACCTGCATCTCATTAAACGTTATAGAAATATTAGGGGAAATAATATGTCCTGGCAGGGGTCCTCAATCTTAGTCATACATTCCTATTCACGCCCATCGTCATACCTATATATATATAGAGAGATTTCTATATATATATAGATTTCTGTGAGCGGTACCAGATATTTAAGCCTGTATTAAAAACAGGCATCCATATTATGTTATTTTAATTGGATATGTGGCATGCCTGGTACAGTGATGGAGCGTGCGAACTTTACGCACTCTGCTGGATTCTTACAGACAGGAAATCTTATGGCATCGACGCAAACATGTTGGTAATATAGCTTTATTGTATTGCACACACACGCAAGAAAAACACCGCTTTGGGCCCTGCTCACCACTTGAGACAGCCCTGGCTATATTGCCACGGTATTTTAAAGAGATAAACACGACGACGCCTGAAGAATGACCTGTTAAAGTGGTGTTAAACTGTCAGTGTGCTCTGAACCCCAATAAGCTAACACAGCAGTAATAAAAGGAAAGGAGAGAAAACATACTCACCAACATCTGTAAAATACTGTCATGCCAACTTGAAGTTTTGTTGTTTTTTTTTATATCTGTATTGCGGTTTAATTTTTGAACCAGATAGTAAACAGATACCTTTCGTCTTACCGTCACTCTCTTTCACGTTGACGCTACGGCCTTCCTTTATTCCGTTCTCTCCATATTTTCCAAAGGGCCCCTCATTCGCTCCAGAATCCTCTGAAGGCGACGTGGGCGAGGCGTAAAGGCAATGCAGAGACGATAACAACGACAAGACGGTACGCTTATTCTCTCCGTCTCGTACATCACACGAACACAAACATGTTTTTAAGACCATTAGGATTGTCTGCTTAAGCTGTGATACACACTACCAAAGCGGTCGGTTGCTTTTACTTCCTACGCACCACACTAGAACTAACAGGACTACACTACAACTACTCAAGCAAAGGAATACCGTATGAGAGGGAGTGTGTTATTCATGATAACACATGACCTCGAGTGTTCTGTTGCTTTCGTAATACTGACGAGTCGAATTTCTTCCAAATATCAGTTAAAAAAAAAAACGATTCAAACGATAAAAAAAATCATCTCTTCCACCACAAAAAAAAAAAACCAACAACAACAATGTCGTTCCACTACAAGTTGCTTGTTGCTGTGTGAGACATTGATATGCACGATACAGCTGTTGTGAAAGGAGGAAACATTGCGTCACGTTACTTACTAACGCGCAGACGTTGGATTTGTCAGGCTGTTTTTTAATTGTGGCGGTCGAGACATGCGCGACGCGACAAAAAGAAAAATAGCACACACACGAAACGAAATCTAACGACACAGAACGGAACATTTTCCCACAACAAATACTAATATACCGACACATTCTTCCCATTTTATCCACCGAACTACCAGTAAACATTTCCCCTTCAGACGTATTCACTACTAAACTCATTTCTTCACAACACACACTCTCACTCCTAAACACCAAGAGGAACAACATGCACCAAAAGGTCCGCCATTTCTACTACGAGTAAACCAATCATTTTCCAAATCACCCTTTCAGACCATTTTACTAAATAAATAAAGACTCGATTCTTTTTCTTTCCTGGTATTTGCTTGTTGTTGTTGTTATTTTGTTTTGTTTTTAAGGGGGGGGGGGCGCTTAATTACAAACGTGAAGATAGGGAGAAAATAGTGTATAGTAAAAAAAAAGTGATCTAGGATCAGTTTTTGCAAGATGAGCGTTCACCAACGGGTAGATAAACAAATAGTTTCGATATAGTTCTGTTTGAAATTCTGCATCAAAATAGAAAAAGCAACCCCCCCCACCCTCCCCCTCAATGTACTTAGTACCTTGTTTCTGAATTATGAGAACACTGGGCCCGTCTCAACTCCCCAGTGTTATAAGTGGGGAGGGCTTCTGAACCAGGCAGCCGACTTATAATAGCAGACACAGACAGATGAACTGGTTTCAACAGAATATATTAGTCTTACATTCTATTTACACTGTTAGTGGTATCGGGATGTACACTCGGAAGAGCAATGTGCTTAATACGCAGGAGATCTTGCTGATCATCTGGGCAGCGTGAAGGAAATTTTGAACGGATGTACCGTATATGTTGCATTTTTCCCCTGTAAAAGTGTAAAAGCACATCTGCTCTACTTGAATCTATCTGAATGATATCAAATCGGATATCAGGTGTTCAGTCTCTTCCGTGGTTGGTATTGACCAAAATAACCCCGGTCTTTTTTTAATAAAGCTTTTATAGGTAAGACACCTGAAAATTGATTATTTTTTGTTTCGTTTTTAATCAACTGCAGAGCACACACTTATTTCCCACAATGCACTCTTTCAGTCCTATTCCTGTGACACTTCGTAGGAATTTCTGTCCTCTCAGCTGCAGCGCTTGCCGACTCAGCGAAACCTTCTAAACATTTTTATTTCTCTTTTTATCGCTCTCTCAGCATCTCTTTTCGGTTCTTCTGTTCATTTGGTCTTTTGATCATCCTTCAAGTTTGTCTGTTTTCATTTCCAGAAACCTTCAGCACAGGCAAGGCGGTTGTATTTATAAAGCTCAGAATCACAACCCTGTTCTATACCGCTTTATCCTTTTCAGGGTCACGGGGAAACCTGGAGCCTATCCCGGTGAGCATCGGGCACAAGGTGGGGTACACCCTGGACGGGGTGCCAGTCCATCGCAGGGCACACAATCACATACACACAGACCCATTCATACACTACGGACACTTTAGACACGCCAATCAGCCTACCATGCATGTCTTTGGACTGGGGGAGGAAACCGGAGTACCCCGAGAAAACCCCTGCAGCACGGGGAGAACATGCAAACTCCGCCCCCACGGTGGGAATCGAACCCCCGACCCTGGAGGTGTGAGGCGAACGTGCTAACCACTAAGCCACCGCGCGCCCACCGGGTGTATGGTGTAAAGTATTAAAAACAATGTATCATATATATCAAACATCTTGCTAAATAAAATTAAATAAAATTTTAAAAAAACACGCTCAATTTACTCATCAGAGCAATCTGAGAACTGAATAATATCCTTCTGTTCAAACCCTGCAGCCTGAGACTCGAGATCATTCCACCGTAAACATACAAACCTGGTGAAACGCAGAATTATCTATCACAGTGGGCTGCATGTGCTAGGATTCTATTCCCTCACTACTTCATGCGCCTCCTTGCTTATCCTAAACTAGGGCTGCCCTAATTCCAGACTCAGTTGGAACGTCACCAGTTCTTCATATTTTGTACTGCGGCCAACAGGACCAGCGTTCGTCTACTTAGAAGACAATTACAGATTTAGTCTCTTACGCTGACTGACGGCGTGGCCTTTAACACTTGTCTAACTTGAACAGAATGACAGGGCTGCCAAATTTTGCTAAGAAAATTCAGGAAATACATGCATTATAGACTTCACATGAATTATATTACGCGACAGTGGCTCTTCAAATATCCATGTGGATTGTTTTCTTCCATGTGGATCTTTTTTCCGTGCATTAGAACACAGAAATATGAGAACAAGGCAACGCGTTCCAACAGTTCCCACGATTCTCTGTAGAGGACGACTGGCATCACGCTATGGATGTGACTGAAACGGAAGTCAGCTTCTTTGGTGATTTGCCGACTGCGCAGTCTTATGAGTTATTGGCTTGGAAGGCAGCAATTCGATTACTATGAAGGTTGTTATAAACCAGCGGTTTGAGATGCACTTGAAATGCAGCAGCGTGTCGCCACTTTGCCGGGACGTTTATGTAGATACGCTGATGTTAAGCGTTAACCCTAAAAGTCTGTTAGGCTCAAAAGCTGTATCAGGTATTACTCGCCAGAAACAAACTAGTATCCATCCATCCATTTTCTGTACCGCTTATCCCACGCGGGGTCACGGGGGAGCCTGGAGCCTATCCGAGGGGACTCGGGGAACAAGACGGGGGACACCCTGGACGGGGTGCCAACCCATCACAGGGTACAATCACACACACACACTATGGACAATTTAGAGATACCAATCAGCCCACAGGGCACGTCTTTGGACCGGAGGAAACCTTCGAAGCACCGGGAGAACATACAAACTCCGCGCGCACAGGACGGAGGTGGGAATCGAACCCCCGACCATGAAGGTGCGAGACAAAACGTGTTGAATCTGATTGGCCGTTAGTGTTGATTCATTTTCTAAATCGGCAGCCCGGGTTGTAGTTACAGCCGATCCTGGAAGGCAAATCCGAAGATGATATTAATATGCTTGCTCTAATACACGATCATTTCAACTGTAAGGGCACCCTGACAGAGACTTACACGCTGGACACTCCACATCATCTAAACCTACAGTCTTAACGAACAAACCACAACACACGCTGCTTAACAAATACGAACACTTGGTTACATGGTGAAACCCTGAGACGTTTTAACATTTTACGGAAGGAGTCTCTAGTGTCAGCACTTTGTAAAGGTAAAACTGTTCCTTTTAAGGTTTGCTGGTTCCTCAGTAACATGACAAACGGCACATTTTCTTAAAGCCAGATTGATGATGCGTCATTCGGTAATCAACCCTGGATCGGTAATGTCGTATTAGACCACAACACGCCGCCGTGTTGTCGATTATTCCCCTATAACAGCAGGCCCCGTCGTATTTTATTTCCTATTTAACTTCAGAAAAGAAACTGGAGTTTTCTGATGCCAGCTGCACCAGAACTGATGCACGTGATAATGGGATTCATACAACAAGGAATAAGTGTATTCTGCTATAAATAAATAAATAAATAAATAAAAATCAGTCAAACGGAGGGTGAGAGTGTGGGGAACGTCTGACACGTTTCAGACACGCTCTATAAGCACACGCTGGAATTTTTCAGGAATTAAATAGTACCGGAACTCTCCTGAGGGAAAACTGCACAGTTCCTGGACGGGTTCCTGCTCTGCATCATCACCACACTGAGGGTAAGTATGTGTTTCATAGTTACCATTCATGCCGATATATTTAAACCAGTTGGACGGGGCAATAACGATGACCTGCACTTTGAATGCTTTGAATCTAGATTTGCCGAATGCCACTCAAAAGCACCAATGACATCCCAGAGCAAAAGCAGTTCCTGGTCACGTCACACCATGTCTGATGTACACAAATGCCAGAAGTCTCTTATTAGCAGGTATGTGATGCCTGCGTATTGACAGCACCCCCCCCACCCCACCCCACCCTTTTTTTTTTGGGCTAGCTCAATTTCAGTACTTCCTGATCAAGAGAAAAATATCTCCTATAAAGTAGGAATAATAATAATAATAATAATAATAATAATAATAATAATAAAAATTCCTGGAATAATAATCCAGGAACTAAAACAGGCCCATGTTCCCCTGTGTAAATACACCTAAGGTTCCTGGAAATACTGACAGGAGAAGACGACAGAAAGGACGAACACAGTGCTGTGAAAAAGTACTCGATGTCTTCTGGGGATCTCTCATACTAAACTGTTCCAGAAATTCAAACCCAAAACACAAAATTAAACACAAAATACATCTTATTTATAGAAGCAAAAAAAGTTATCCGATACCAACTGGGCCTGTGTGAAAATGTATTTGCCCCCGTAGGTACTAATTCCCCAAATCTATGAAGCTGCATTGATAACGGGGTTCAGCTGGACCAGACGCAACCAGGCCTGATTACTGCGAACCCTGTTCAATCACATCAGCACTTAAATAGAACTTTCTCAACAGCATGAAGTGGGTTAAAAGGTCTTACGGAGTAACACACTATGCCAAAGTTCCAGAAATGATGAGGAAGAAGGTGATTGAAAGACATGAGTCTGGGAAGGGTTACAAAGCTATTTCAGAGGCTCTGGGACTCTAAAGAACCACAGCGAGAGCCGTGATCTCCAAATGGAAAAACTCGGCACAGTAGCGAACCTTCAGACCATCCAAAATTCCTCCAAGAGCACAGCGACGACTCATCCAGGAAGTCACAAAGAGCCAAGGACAACATCAAAAGGACCTACAGGCCTGTCCATCACAGGGCACAATCACATACACACTCACACACCCATTCATGCTTCACATCGAAATGATGACCTCAGGAGAATGGCAAGACCGGTTCAAGCTGACAGGACGGCGACAGTAACTCATATGTCCAGTCTTTACGAACAGGGTTGGGCAGAAAAGCATCTCAGAATGCACAACATGTCAAACCTTGAGGTTGACTGGCTACAACAGCAGAAGGTCACGTCAGGTTCCACTCCTGTCAGCCGGGAACCGGAGGCTAGAGTGATCACAGGTTCAAACTGGAGAAATGTCACCTGGTGTAATGAATTGAGATTTCTGCTGCTACACGCAGAAGGTAGGGTCGGAATTTGCATGAAATACACCGTGCCTCGGGTCGGCATTTCAGGCGGGTGGCGTCGGTGTAACGGTGTGGGGGATGCTTTCTTGGAACATATCTCTCGGCCATTTAATACCAAGTGAGCACTGATCGAATGCCATCGCTTCATGGCTACAATTTACCCATCTATTAACGTCTACTTCCAGCGTGATAACGCACATGTCGTCTCAAACTGGTTTCACGGACCCAGTCCACTTCAGTGACTTCTCCAGTGAACCGGATCCAATAGGGATGTGATGCAATCATATCGACATGGACCAGAATCTCAAAAGAGTCCATGCCATGAAGAATTCAGGATGTTCTAAGAGCAAACATTAATTACCTACGCAGTAATTAGTATAATAAAGTGGCCAGTGAGTATACGTCCACATTCTCGTGTATGTGCATTGTTTTACAGTTTGCAATGAATTTCACGTCTACCTCTCTTGAAACCTATTACAATTGCGAGTCCGTACGCACGTGTAGACGGGGATAGCTGAGAACGATACTACTTCGTTAGATTTCTATTTTAAAAAAATGTTGCGTTTTTTTTTCTTTTCATATTTAATCAGTCCCTCCAGGATTTCTTCGATTTTGCGTTCGCAGAAATGAACGCGACTTCAAAAACGAACGCAGATTTGGACCGAGGCGTGTCGTGTGACGTCAACACGACGCACGTTCGGCTGAAGACCCTCTCTGAACGGCTAAAAGGTCTCATTTCCCCGACGATCATCATAAACAATTATTTTCGCGACTGCAACTCCACCCGTTCGAGGAGTGTTCCGCAAGTCACTCGGCAGGTTTCGAGAAACGCTGCGGCAAAATCGAGCTTTTGCGATGATCAACAAAAGAACAACAACAACAACAACAACAACAGATCAGTGAAATCCTGTACAGACTGAATAATTACATGCAAGGCCAAGTTTTTCTACAGCTTTGCTACAGCACTAGAGCAGCCTCTAAAGGTCAAACTCGTCCCACCTTCAGTGAAGTCCGGAGTCGCATGATCAGTATCTGTGTTTGAGTGAAAAAGAAACAGTGGTACTTTAGTAACACTTTAGGTTCACACCATACACTCTCAGACGCGTGTTAGAAAGGCACGTCTCTCGCACACTAACATACACACTATGCTCAGTCCATTAGTCGCAGCGTGACGTATTTCGCACGTCTCTGCTACACAGTGCATACGTTGTGTGTTTGGTGTAGGACGACACCGTAGACGTTTAGACCCCCGGTCATGTGGAACTCGCTGCGCTGCATTTTCCTTTTTTTGCTGCTCACAACACACCTGCTGGCACTCACACAGGGCCGGTGATCATTAGCTGCTGAGCTGGAGCAGGTGTGCTGGGAGCAAGAAGACCTAAAAAGTGTGTAGTGCAGTGGAGCTGAGGACTGGGACGGAGAAACCCTGCTTTAGACCTTTGGGAGAAAAAGGATGAGGATGATTTATGGGTTTGAACTCACGCACTCACTCACGCACTCACTCATTCATCTAGTGTATCTACACTAATACACTGTACTTCAGCTCAGCCATTGTGCTTCTAACAGGTACAGTGGGTGTGGTAATGGAGGTGGTAGTCATGGTAACCATTGTCACACATTGTGTTTGCCACGGTAGCTTCTTCTGTAGCACTTGTGGGGTTGCATCTTTTTTTTCTTTTTTTTTTAGATTACGGAAAGAATCTTATTGAAAACTGCGAATCAGAATCAAAGCGTAATGATCTGTAAGGTCACGATGTCAAACTTGATTACATCAAACAGGAACACCCTCCCCAGCTGTGTGTGTGTGTGTGTGTGTGTGTGTGTGTGTGTGTTTCCAGAGTCGAGGGCGTGTCCTCGGAGAGAATCGCTAATCACTTCCCTTCTGTTCTACCCCTCCGGGATCGACCCCATTGTTCCTTCCACTTCCTTTCTCTGACTTCCCACACAACTCCCTTGTCCTAACTATCTGTCTTTTAACCCGGTCTCTCTCTCTCTCTCTCTCTCTCTCTCTCTCTCTCACGCTCACGCTCTCTGAACTGCAGTCTATGCTCCTGAGCTGCTGCTGATGAAATACATGAGACAGATGGCCTATTAAAAATGAAGCAATGGGAACGGAGGAAAAAAAAACAAAAACAACAACAAAAAAAAAACCACTGCACAACGAATGAAAAGAGAAAGTGAGGTAGTGAGGGGAAGAACGAGATGAAAGGAGTGACGCTGGGGAAGAACAGTCTAAGCTAAAGAACGGCTTTACTTACTGGACCCAGAGGAAGTTCCAGCCTGAGCACCTGAGAGAGGAAGCAGAGCAGGAGACACAGCGAGAGTTACTGAATTTACAACAGAACTCTATTATTGGTTATTGTGTGTGAGTGTGTGTGTGTGTGTGTGTGTGTGTGTGTGTGTGTGTGTGTGTGTGTGTGTCTGTCCCAGCCTCAAACGGAATTGGGCTGCCCTACCAACGGTCTTGATTATGCTGTGAACTGACAGATCTGTGCAAGCTAAAAGTCACTGCAGCTCTTGCATCCATGTGTGTGTTTGTGTGTGTGTGTGTGTGTGTGCGCATGAAGTGGGTGGGAGTGAGAGGGAGCGTGTGTGTGTGTGTGTGTGTGTGTGTGTGTGTGTGTGTGCGCATGTGTGTTTCTTTGTGTTCAGTGCTTTGTCACGTGTGAACTCTTACTGCGTCTAGTCTGTGTGTGATGCGTACCCCGTTTGTTGTTTGTTGCGTTCTTGTTTACGTTGATGATGAAGACACACGGTAACGAGCGGTTTATCGCAGTAACAGCGCTATGATGGGATTGTTCATGCTGACGCTTGGCTCTCTTTGTGTTCGCCGGGGACGGTCTTTAATAATGTCGAAGTGAAACCGATTTCCGCGAGGAATCGAGTGACTGTTCTGAGATCTGTGCGAGTGCGTGTTACTCACAGGTGTTAGGTGTGCCAGTAGGCGTTGGCAGGTATGATCCTGCTTTCCAGATTTTGGCTTTGAAGCCTTTTTTGCAGCGCTGGCAGTCCTGGCCTGTGGTGTTGTGCTCGCACACACACTGCAGATTCCCGTCCAGCAGCGTGCACTGTGATGCGTGCAGGTTACACTTACACCTGCGGAGAGAGGCCGAGAGACCAATCAGACACCGGTGCCACGTATGCACAATACATTTTTATACCTGGAAGTGTACACACACACACACACACACACACACACACACACATTATTACACAGCGAGATCCTTCCTGCCAACTCTTAATGGCTCCTCTAAAACACTCGTCTTTCTCTCTCTCTTGCTTTCTCTCTCTCTCTCTCTCTCACACACACACACACACACACACACACAATAGCAAGGGCAGAAAGGTTAAGTGTGTGAGCTGGCAGCAATGATTTAATTTGGAAACCTATAAATATATAAATATTTTCAAAGCTGCTTCTCGCATCACTCCAATCCCTCCAAAGTACGGCTGATGGAATTCAGAAATACACATGACGAGTGTGTGTGTGTGTGTGTGTGTGTGTGAGAGAGAGAGAGAGAGACAGAGAGAGAAAGCTCAGGTGTGTAGCTGTCAATTGGTTATGCTATACAAAAAAAAGAAAAAAAGCTCAATATAAGAAGAAGTAGGCCTGATTTTAGATGAGCCTTTCCACCTGAGCAGTCATGTGTGTGTGTGTGTGTGTGTGTGTGTGTGTGTGTGTGCTGCTCTGAAACATTCTGGTTTGTTCTGCAATAGTGACCACACATCTATCAGCATCAAATATTCACACTGTAGTCCTGCACCTCGGCCCAACCTTCATCCATCTCTCCGCCTGTGTCTGCATCGCTGTCCTAAACATGACGCTGTAGTTTCCGTTCAAAGCGTTTATTTATAGACGTGATGATATTTCAGAATATTTCAGAACTCTCCTCCAGTGATATATGATCTTTGTGCTTTGCTCTAATTTGTCTTCTTCTCCGAGTTGTAACAGTATCTTGTGTGTGTGTGTGTGTGTGTGTGGAAGCTGTGGAGCGCTGGAGTGCACTCTGTGGGTCGCTCTGTATGATAGTCTGTAGGGCACTTCTCCTGAGGGCAGTGCCAGGCTCCTGCTGTTATTAGAACACCAGCTCGATTGGGCACAGAGGGCAGCTGGGTCAGCAAAATCAACCCTGGCCATCTGGCATGCACTCGCGCACACACACGCACACACGCACGCACACACGCATGCACACACACACACGCACACACACATACACACGCACACACTATTATCATCTCTTTAACCTTTCACTAACATACACACATACTTTGTCATCTTCTTAACCCCTTACTTACATATATACACACACTAATATTATCTTCTGAACACCTCACTAACATATATACACACACACACACACATTCACTCACTCACTCAATCACTCACTCACTCACTGACTCATTCAATCACTCAATCACTCACTCACTCACTCACTCACTCACTGACTCATTCACACACTCATTCACTCCCTCATTCACTCACTCATTCACTCACTCATTCACTCATTCACTCACTCATTCACTCATTCACTCACTCATTCACTCCCTCATTCACTCATTCACTCACTCATTCATTCACTCATTCACTCACTCATTCACTCACTCATTCACTCACTCATTCACTCACTCATTCACTCATTCACTCACTCATTCACACTCATTCACTCCCTCATTCACTCACTCATTCACTCCCTCATTCACTCATTCATTCACTCATTCACTCACTCATTCACTCATTCACTCACTCATTCACTCATTCACTCACCCATTCACACTCATTCACTCCCTCATTCACTCATTCACACACTCATTCACTCACTCATTCACTCACTCATTCACTCATTCACTCACTCATTCACTCATTCACTCACTCATTCACTCATTCACTCACCCATTCACACTCATTCACTCCCTCATTCACTCATTCACACACTCATTCACTCACTCATTCACTCATTCACTCACTCATTCACACTCATTCACTCACTCATTCACTCACTCACTCAATCACTCACTCACTCATTCATTCATTCAATCACACAATCACTCACTCACTCACTCACTCACTCCACTGAATGGGATGCTAGTTCATCACGGGGAACCATAGCCACACATTCACTATGAGAAGCCAGCTACTTTTTGGAAGGTGGGAGGAAACCGGAGAACAGGCGTGCAGGCATGGGAAACTCCAAACAGACAGTAATCCAAACTCAGGATTCAACCTGGGACCCTGGATCTGCGAGATGGTACCACGCTACCCACTGTGGCACGTGCACCGATAGTCACCAATGGAGTGCTCTGCCGGACCCGTGAGTGAAATCTGGCTTGCTGCTGAGCAGGAAGCTTCAGCGATGTTTCACTTTATGCAAATGAAAGCAGCAGCAATGCTGCATTTCAGGCATTCAGGCAAAAGCTTCAGAAATTAATTTGTCATAACCAAATCCAGGTCAACAGCATATAAACACAACCCCCCCCCCCACCTCCCCACCCCCACCCCCAAACCTCCACAGAAATTCTAATCATTAGTTGTTATTGTCTATAAAGTAAATGGGTGAACCTCTCCGTATATCTTGCGTTTGTCTGGAGCTGTTTCTGCTTTACCTTCACCCTTGAGTATACACAGACTTTTGTCAGATCAGTGTTTCCAGCATTTTCACTCTGACACACACACACACACACACACACACACTTTTGTTAAATTGACAAGTTAAACTGTGTGTGTAAAAGAAAGAGGCAATTATTTATCTTTAAGACAGAAAAAAACCCTCCAATCCCAGAGGATTTGGAGCAGCTGGAAGCTAATCCTAATTTCACTCTTTGCCAGGCATTTCTCTCTCACTCTTCCCCTCCATCCTCTCTCACACCTTGCATTTAGCACAGCACTGAGGATCTGACTAATTCACACACACTCACTCATACACACTCATTCCACCTCACACATTCTTCCACTCATGCGCTCTCTCTCTCTCTCTCTCTCTCTCTCTCTCTCTGTCCACTCTCAGTTTTAGTGATTTAATATCGTGCTTGTTGCTGGATGTAGAGGAGAACGTGAAGATTGCACGTAATATACACACGAGTTCACTATGGCTATGATGGCTCAAATAAAAAGACCAGGCAATGTTTTTCCAGTCTTCACCTGTCCGGTTTTGGTGAGCCTGTACCCACTGTAGTCTCCGATTCCTGTTCTTGACTGACAGGCGTGGAACCCGACGTGGTCTTCTACTGTTGGAGCCCATCTGCCTCAAAGGTTGTGCATTCTGAGATGCTTTTCTGCTCACCACAGATGTAAAGACTGGTTATTACCATAGGAGTTAACGTAGACTTCCTGCCAAGCTTCCTGTCAACATAGACTACCTGTCAAGCTCACACCAGTCTGTTTTGTGGTGCCACAGTCCACCACAGAGCTGCAGGAACTCCTTCAGGACCATGGATAGCACCGGTATAGTAGCTGGAGTCCTCTTGGTGTGGTGTTGGAAGGTCAGTAAAAACCCCCCAAAAATCAGGATCAGGATCAGAGGTGACGCCACATCTCTCAAACAGGAGCGGAAAGCACCAGGTCCGCTTCGTTAGCTCTCAACCTACAGCCCATATAAGCAGAGCTGAAGAAATGATCTGTCAACATGGCCATAGTCCACATCGTAAAGAGTTTTGAAAACTAAAATAAAGCGACTTTGAAACTTAAAGTATTTTCAAAACCGACCAAATATGAGCACGCCTTCCATTTTCAATACTTTCCACAACACATCTGAGACTACAGTGGGCACAGGCTCTCTGGAACTGGAAGGCGTGTGTGTGTGTGTGTGTGTGTGTGTGAGAGAGAGAGAGAGAATAGTATGAACTCTCTCTTTAATTGAACATGACTGCATTTGGGTACCCTGTTTACAAATATATCTTACTTCAAAGAAAGGCATCGATTTCCTGTTCCCAACAACTAAAGATTTAACACGCACTTATACACACGTATAATCTCTCTCTCTCACTCTCTCTCTCTCTCTCTCACACACACACACACACTCACACACACAGAGTGAAATCCTAACTTTATAGGTCTAGCTATCATATACTCATCACACACACTGTATACACACTGTATATGAATCTATCATGTATCCATCCAAATGGATCAAACCTCATTAGAACTTCCTGTCCTGTTATTCAAGAAATAATACAGGTTTCATATTTCATCCTCTTTCATCTTCTCTGCTTTCCAGTTACACTCTAATTTTCTCTGGATTTTATTTGTTTGTTTGTTTGTTTACTTACTTTTGAAAGATTTTCTGTACATTTGCCCATTCAAATGGGAATTTGTGTGCACAATAGGCATATGTGTGTGTGTGTGTGTGTGTGTGTTTATTTGCATGCTAGTCTCCCTGCCCCCAGCCTAAAGTCTGTAACCATAATCCTTTGCGGATTACAGAGTACAGAGGTCAGCCACTGAGCATGCTCGGTAGTTCAGGAGTTCAGCTGCTGCTTTTAGAGACAACCTTCAAATAGTCTTGCTGACCTGGTTTTATTAAACACACACACACACACACACACACACACACACTCACACACACACACACACAAATGTAATAAATATTAGAGTAAATAATATTATAAAGAGAAGTGACAAAAATCTTTTATTAGGAAGTTTTAGAAGATTTGTTTCCTGTATATATAAATGATTCCATGCTGCTTCAGTGACCATCCATCCATCCATCCATCTATCCATCTACCCATTTATATATCCATCCATCTATCCATTTATCCATCCATCCATCCATCTATCCATTTATCCATCCATCCATCCATCTATCCATTTATCCATCCATTTATCCATCTATCCATCCATCCATCTATCCATTTATCCATCCATCCATCCATCCATCCATCTATCCATCCATCTATCCATCTATCCGTCCATCCGTCCATCCATCTATCCCTCTATCCATTTATCCATCCATCCATCCATCCATCCATCCATCCATCTATCCATCTATCCATCCATCCGTCCATCCATCCATCCATTTATCCATCCATCCATCTATCCATCCATCCATCCATCCATCCATCTATCCATCCATCCATCTATCCATCCATCCATCCATCCATCCATCTATCCATTTATCCATCTATCCATCCATCCGTCCATCCATCTATCCCTCTATCCATTTATCCATTTATCCACCCATCCATCTATCCATCCATCGATCCATCCATCTATCCATTTATCCATCCATCCATCCATCTATCCATTTATCCATCCATCCATCTATCCATTTATCCATCTATCCATCCATGCATAAAACCAAATGTCCATCAAGCCATCATCCATTGACATGCACATTTCCATCCATCCATCCATCCATCCATCATTCAATTGCCCACCCATCCATCTTTCCATCCATCCATTCAATTGCCCACCCATCCATCTGTCCATCCATCCATCCATCCATCCATCCATTCAATTGCCCACCCATCCATCTGTCCATCCATCCATCCATCCATTCAATTGCCCACCCATCCATCTGTCCATCCATCCATCCATCCATCCATTCAATTGCCCACCCATCCATCTGTCCATCCATCCATCCATCCATCCATCCATCCATTCAATTGCCCACCCATCCATCTGTCCATCCATCCATCCATCCATCCATCCATTCAATTGCCCACCCATCCATCTGTCCATCCATCCATCCATCCATCCATCCATCCATTCAATTGCCCACCCATCCATCTGTCCATCCATCCATCCATCCATCCATTCAATTGCCCACCCATCCATCTGTCCATCCATCCATCCATCCATCCATCCATCCATTCAATTGCCCACCCATCCATCTGTCCATCCATCCATCCATCCATCCATCCATTCAATTGCCCACCCATCCATCTGTCCATCCATCCATCCATCCATCCATCCATCCATTCAATTGCCCACCCATCCATCTGTCCATCTATCCATCCATCCATCCATTCAATTGCCCACCCATCCATCTGTCCATCCATCCATTCAAATGCCCAACCATTCATCCGTCCATTCAAGTGCACATATCTATCTATCCATCCATCCATCCAGCCATCCAGCCATCCTACAGGGACCTGGCCAAGAACTTTGCTTCAACTAAATAAGGAAAGCCAAATTTGTACAACACAGAAGAAGCCTGTTACTGTTAATAACAATCTGGGTCAGATGTGTGGTTTTATGCCTTTTTAGTCTGGCAATTCTGTCGAATTCAGCTTCCAGCCCATCACGGCTCCCATTTAGTGCCTCCTAGTGGACATGTTTTTTAAAAGCGCATTGAAACTCACCTTAATATAATATTTTAGACATAAAGCCTGGTCATATACAGTATTCTATATAGTCCAATAATAATGGATAGATTAAGTCCTGGGAGTGAACCCTGCATGTGTATGTGTACGTCTTTATGTGTGCGTTTATGTGTCTGCGTACATTTTGTCATGAGTTGGGCATGCTGCAGCCCAGTAAATAATTTACACAGACTGCAGCAAAACGGCTTGTTCATCTGAGGATGTGTGTGTGTGTGTGTGCGTGTGTGTGTGTGTGTGTGTGTGTGTGTGTGTGCGTGAACTGTAAAGCAAGTAGTTTAGAAATGTCAAGCAGGAACAAGGCCTCTGAATTGGATACATACAAATTAGAGAGAAAAACACAAGTGGACCCCCCCCTCGCTCTCTCTCTCACTCTCTCTCTCTCTCTCTCTCACATACACACTATCTATCTATCTATCATCCATTTACCATCAATTAATCCATCTTTCCATTTATCCTGCATAAATATAACATTCATCTATCTTGTATCCATCCATCCATCCATCCATCCATCCATCTATTCAAGGGTCAATGCGTCCATATATTTATCTTTCTCTGCATAGGTCCTTTAGTATGCCCTGCCTTCTTCATGTATTTCATTATTAGAACGTCTAGCATCCATCCATCCATCCATCTGTCCATCCATCCATCTGTCCATGCATCCAGCTATTTATCTTTCCCTGCATAGATGCACAGATCCTTTAACATGTCCTGCCGTCTTCATTTATTTCATAATTAGAAGGTCCAGCATCCATCCATCCATCCATCCATCCATCCATCCATCAACACTGTCAGAAATCTTTGGGCATTTGGAGGTCAGAATGCCTCTCTGGTAGAAACAAGATCCTATTCTGTAACGTGCGCCATCCTTCTCTCAGATTCCTGATCTTAGCTCATAGCAGTGGAACCTGATGTGGGTTTCTGCTCTTGTAGCCCGTCCACCTCATGGTTCGAGATGTTGTGCATTCTGACATGCTTTTCTGTTGGTTATCAAGAGTACCTATTTAAAGTTACTGTAGCCTTCTTGTCAGCTGAACCCAGTCTGTCCATTCTCCTGCAACCTCTCTCATCAACACAGTGTTTCACTGGATGGTTTTTGTTTTTGTTTTCCGCACCATTCTAGGTAAACTTCCGAGACTATAGTGTGTAAAACTCAATGCAGCAGAATCTAAAATGCTCAACCCAGCCTGTTTGTATAAGTACAGTTAAGTACATTTTCACAGTATAACGTATATATATGTAATGTATCATTTTCTGCCATCTGCCTTTATTTCCATACTGCCTCCTCAGTATTACAGAAATGAAACGGCCATCTGTCCGAGACATCGTTTTCTGGAGTTATGAGGATCCTTTCCTCTTTTTGCTGCGATTCCCACGAATGAAAAAGATGCGTGAGAAGTCGTTATTGAAAAGCAAAGCTGTCTTACACGAGAGATATGACGGGGGAGACCCCGGCGAGACCCGAAAAACAAAGACAGTAAGGAAGCAAAGAAAGCAAATGAGATTCAATACCGCTGACTTTGACTTTGTGAGCGGGAATAATCAAGGATTATCAAATCAGCCGTTGCCAGAGCAGCATAAATCAACCCGTCCGTGCTGACACATCTTTCTCTTCTTCTCTTTCTCTCCCTCTGTCGTTTGTGCCTGCATCACTCACTCTAAGACCAGGGATCATAGTAGGGTTCCATCAAAATATCTCAGAAATGTTACGCAGACTGCCATCAACTGGTGTTTATGCTGAATATTCCGAAGATGAGCAATGCGATGATGTTGTCAAATAGTGCCAGCCATACACGAGTAGTCGATAAGACGCCAGAATGTAGACAAGCACAAGCAGGGGTTTTTTTAATATGTTTTTCTGCCACTTTTATTTAGGTTTTCTTACGTCTTTGTCCGTTAGCACGTTCTTCTCACACCTCCAAGGTCAGGGGTTCGATTCCCACCGTGGCCCTGTGTGTGCGGAGCTTCTCCCCGTGCTGCGGGGGTTTCCTCCGGGTACTCCGGTTTCATCCCCCAGTCCAAAGACACGCATGGTAGGCTGATTGGCATGTCCAAAGTGTCCGTAGTGTATGAATGGGTGTGTGAATGTGTATGGCCCTGCGATGGATTGGCACCCTGTCCAGTGTGTACCCCGCCTTGTGCCCGATGCTCCCTGGGATAGGCTCCAGGTTCCCCACAACCATGAAAGATAAGCGGTATAGAAGGCGGATGTATGGACGGATGTCTTGTTCGAAACAATGTCATATTTATTCTGTATTCTGTTCTACACATGGTAATTTTGTGCCTCATTATGAGCTGATTTCAGGTTATTTGGATGCGCGGTTGCATGTCACGAGCACAACAGTAACTCCCTAAGAGTCCATAAGGGTCTGTCTTTAATGATCCTGTATCAGAAATTCTCCTCGTTTAACAGACTCGCTCTAATGAGCTGGAAATTTTTACCAACCATCTCCGTGCTCTAGCATGTGCGCTCGATCTCGCATTCATGGGGGGGGGGGATGGATGAGTATCGGACGCGTCAACGTTTTGTTCCGTAAATATTTTTCCAATGAGGCTATTCGCATGAAATTTTCACCAGACTTTCGGTATGAGCTCAAGAAATCCACACATATAGAGAAATCCAAACACTGAAGCGCATAAACGAAGTTACGTGTTTATAAAGTGGAATGACACGGGGAAAAAAAAAAGTACCGAACACGCTAACTGTAATTTATTTATTTTGTTAATGTTATTATAACGAATTACAGTGTGCAAAGCTAGCCTAGTGCAGTTAAAGCGTTCTCGTAGCTAACTGCTCAGACAGTTCACCGCACTGTTAAATCACTGGATTCATCTTCCAATCGTATTTATTGATTTTAGGCAAGAATTGTTTTCCCTGGTAGGCTGTACACGTGACATCTCAAACGCGTAGACGGCGCTTTTACTCTCATAACCCTCCTGTAATACCGAGGAGATGATAATGGCTTCGGCAGAAGATCTTTCCAGCACAGCACATCACAAAATGCTCCTCGGTGACTTGCCTGCACTAACATAGACGTATTTGTACTAAAGAGGTTTTCCTCTTACATTCCTACATCCCGAAAAAGTTACATACTGCAGCTTTAAGGTTCGCAGACACACTAGGAACCCGAAGTAAAGGCTATTCGTTTTTCCATCTGATTGATGTATTTATTTATTTATTTAGAATTAGGCACGTTGCTTTAGGAATCAGTTATGGAGTCAGTTAGGAATATGAATTGTTCAGAAGAGTCACTATAACAATCAAGACTTGTAGCCAAAGATATAGCCTACATATCCGTGCCTTAGCTTTATGTCGATACCCAGTCTCTCTCTCTCTCTCTCTCTCTCTCTCTCTCGGTTAATCCACTTAGCGTAGCTGTATTTGCTGAGCTCGACTGATTGTCCAGGTCTCCTCTACAGCCCGGCCCCGAGAGAGACAGACAGTATAGCGAAGATGAAAGACGAAAGAAGCGTGAGATGGAAGATGAGAGAGAGAGATAGATAGAGAGAGAGAGAGAGATGTATTTCATTCAAATGTTACTTGACTCGAACCTTTCGGTTTCCCTTTTTTTTTTCACGCACATGCACAAAGCCTTGCACTAAAGCACTGCTCCAGTCCCGAGAACAACGTTCAACTACCTACAGAAAAGAACAGGACTTTTTTAAAATTATTTATTTTTTTTAAATGGGGCATTCCAGGAAAATCTCACCACACACACACACACACACACACACACAATCCCTCTGTGATCAATAGTGAGCTGACAGCTCTCTACGTCCGCACTGTCATATCTACCAGCCCGGAAAAACTCATCGATTCTCAACTCATAGACTGGATTTCAGTGTGTGTGCACAAGTGTGTGTGTGTGTGTGTATTTGTGCTTTGAAACACACACACACACACACACACACACACACACACACACACACACGCACACACACACACGATCCATACCTGTGCAACATCTCACCTCAAGGCATCTTTTTCGCACCTTCTCACCGTGTGTGTTTCCCACCTGCCTCTACTACACATTACTGCGGTATATAAACCTGATAAACATCCGTTCTAGCTGTTCGAAAACTCCTTGAAATGACATCTGCATATTCTGTCTTTCTTCAACGTTTCACACCCAATGATCAAATGTACTCAGTAGGTAAGTAAGTTTGATTTATGTGTCACATTTAAACACAGCGACGCTGACCAAAGTGCTGAACAGAGCGAAGAAAAGTACAATAGAAAACAGAATAAAACCAAATAAAAGACAGACAACAGTAAACATGAGATTAAAACGCGGGACTAAAGTCCAGCTTTCATCCGAGTGTTACGGTGTGGACGAGCAATCTATTGGAAAACGTTCCAAGAAGCCAGTGTAGACGAAGAGCGTTTTCAGATCTATCCGGATTAATGTGGACATAATGTGATCTGAGTGGCTCTGACCGCAGCACGGATGTTGGTGTCAGATGGGCGGGTTTGGGTGTTTCAGAAACCGCTGCTCTCCTGGGATCTTCACGCATTCAGGCGGAAATGGCTTTGCGCTGACAGAAAGTCTACAATAACTCAACTCTTTGCAACCGTGATGAGCAGAAAAGCATCTCGGAGTACAATACATGCTGAGAAAACGTGACCTGGTCTTTTCCCAAGCTTTAACTCTCCAGTTTCAGTGAGGATGTGTTTACTATAGCTTCAGATTCCTGCTCATGGCTGACAGGAGTGGGACCCAGTGCGGTCTTCTGCCACGAGGTTCGGTGGTGTGCATTCGGAGCTACGTTTCTCCTCACCACACTGGTTAAGAACGTTTACGTTAGTCTTCCGGTCAACTCGAACCGGTCTGACCAATCCTCTCTGACCTCTCTCTCTTATTAACAAAGCAATTCTCAGCCCCCGTATAATGCTCACTAGAAATGGTCTGTTTAGACCATTCAGTGAAAACCCTAGAGCCAGTGATGTGTGATAATCCTAGGAGATCAACAGTTCGATACTTAAACCAACCTGTCTGACACCGACAGCCATTCCAAGGTCAAAGTTCAAATGTTTTCCTCGTTCAATGCCAATGCAGAACATCACATACGTCTTTTCCCTTAGTCTGCTTTGATGCACTGAACGACCAAACTAGTTCACTATGAATTCATTTTACATAAGCTACCACTTTTTTTTTTTTTTTTTTTTTTTTCTCAGTTTCCAGGCAACCAAAACATGAGACCGGGCAGCACACTGGACCCCTGACTTAGAAAGTGTGCTAAGAACTAATACATTTAGGATTTGTCCAGTCCAGAATCACTACGTAACTGTTCAAATCTCAGTATTTCTACTACAGAAAGCTTCATCACAATAAGACAATGTGTGTGTGTTTGTGTGTGTGTGCGTGTGTGTGTGTGGGTGTGTATGTGTGTCTGTGTGTGGGTGTGTATGTGTGTCGGTGTGTCTGTGTGCGTGCACATATGCAAAATATTATTGCAGCATTGCTACACACACACACACACACACACACACACACACACAGGCATATGTAGGTCAGCTCTCAGATGGCAGACTGTTTTGTGATGTCATTAAAACTCGCCGCGTCATACGCTGTGCTAGATCAAGAGTGTAGATTTCAACATGCTGGGACACAACTTTTTGAAATGCACAGTGCACTAAATATTGTGTGTGTGTGTGTGTGTGTGTGTGCGTCTGTGAGCGTTTGAAAAATAGAACGTTTGCATCATTCATCAAAGCAAGTTACAGCATCAGCATCTGAGAAATAATGTATTGAAATATACTGTACACAGAAAAGTGTGTGTGTGTGTGTGTGTGTGTGTGTGTGGTTACGCAATGTAAGTTCAAGTGAAATGAGCTGTATCGTAATACTGAGATATAAAGTGTCTGTACGCTTGAGAATGACAATAAATCATGCACTTGTGATATATTCATAGATTCGACGCACACTCTAAAACAAGTGTTACAGATGAAAACACACACACACACACACACACACACACACATACACACACAGTAATAAAATCCAACCTACCAGCCTCGATAATAATACTCCTTTATTTTTTCCGCATGTTATTAGCAAAACCTGGGGAATGTTTTCTATGACTCGGTATTCAGCAGATTAGCTTATACCAAATATATATGGACATAGCAGTTATTGTGGTAGCAGCCAGGTAACGTGTATAATAGTGACGATAAATTAAATACGATATCTTACGATGAGGTGTTTCATCGGCCGTGTTATTTAGTTTAATGTGTATACCAGAATGTGTAGATTCACATGTAAAATTCCTGGTTTTCATAAAGGACTGAAAACTAGGTATCGTATCTTTTCGTGTTAGTGCTTAATCACAGCCGTCGAATCAAAGCCCGTGGGCCAAAACCAGCCCGCTGCCTTATTTCACACGTCCTGTGAAAACGTACGGAGAATAATATGGGAATGGCCTGGGGTGTACCGATACCTAGCGTGTTCACATCATAGCCGTGTTAGCATGATATAATGATCGACTCCAAATGTCCTAAAGCACCATCATTTATGTGTGCAGAACAGCACTGACACCTAGCATTCTTCTTTTTTTCCATACCAGTGGGATCATCTAAAAGGAATACTGTATAGGAGATCGAGGAAAAAATGTACTGTTAGCAGAGATTAGGTGTGGGAGTTGAGTTTAAAATAAAATCCTGTTTATATTATCTGAGGTGTAATAGACATTTAAACTTAATCGAGCCCACTTTCCCTTCTCTGAAAAAAAGGTCAGCTTAGCCGTTATCTCGAATGAGGGGAGGCTAGTGAGGATGCTAACAGACTAGCATACAGCGCTAACACACACCGAGTAAAGATTCTGTGCTTCCTTCAAGCAGCCATGCCTGTGTTAAATAAATCAGCGTAGCAATTCGGAAGTTCATAGCGGCACACGTGAGACTCTACTCAGTATAGCGGAGAACGCAGGATTAAAAAAAATATCTGAGCTAGAGCGAGCTACGTTACCTTTACAACACCGTTAGCTAACAGGAGCCCTGTGCTTCAGACATGCCCAGCAGGGTTGCCAGGGATTTTACACCAGATTTGTCTAGTTTTGAAAAAAATCAGAAATGTATGCGTGGATGCGTTTTTAAGATGGAGCTGGGCTGAGACCTGGAAAACATGGACACCAGAAATACTCGGTTCTCGTTTACGCTCCACAAGTTTAAGTTGTGTGGGCGGGCTTAACGGCGATGTACTCTCATCGGCCGGTGAGATTTTTGGATCGGCAGGTCGAGCGTCCAGCCGAGGAGTACGACGATGACGTCGTTGACGACGGTGCTCCGTGACGCTCCTGAGAGCGCATCTCGGAAAAAAAAAATACTCGTATGAGGCTACCCAAACCTCAAATATTAATTACGGATGAATGTACTGACTCGGTACGTGAGAAATTTCCACGACAAAGTGCAAACACTATAACTGTACAGAGAACCTTCTAGAACGTTCTCTAAAATTCGCAACACCGAAGTCTCTACTTCCAGGTCAGCGAGCTGTCGATCCAAATCTCACTAGCCGGTGAGAGAAAATCGCTGTTAAGCCCCGCCCACACATGAGATTCGTGCCAGAATGGCGAACGTAAACTTGCGGAGCGTAAACGAAAACCCTGGCAGCGCGTCCGTAAACCATGATTAGCGAAAAGGAAGCTCAGAAAACGTTCAGTTTTGGCCGCTTCAGTTCACTCTTTTCAGTTTCAGTCTTTTTCATCTTTCTTATTGTATTTGTTTATCCGCGTCTTGAAATGTTACGTTCAATACTTTTGAATTCCTCTTACCTGGAGGGCACCTCTATGTTGGAAATAGCGTAGAAGTACTTCAGCAGGTTGTCCCTCTGCACGTAGGTTCCTCCGAGCGCTGGCTTGAGCAGACGCAGACGCAGGTCGGTGAAGGTAAAGAAGTCGCGCAGGCCCTTGTTGCTCTCAAAACGAGCCCGTAGACTGTCCATGTCGTGCAGCCGGTGCCCAGCAAAGATGGTGAAGCGGGTCCGTGCCTCAAAGCGCACCACCTTATCACCTTTGGCACCCACCCAACGGGAATAGAGTTCGGTGCAGATGACGCGCGTCGCGTTGGATGCCGTGAGGTCACGTGCCCGCTGTGACGGCATTCCGAACACCTCCAGGCAGTCATCAGCGTAGAACTGGTACGGCTGCCACGTGTGCCCGTAGTCCAGCGACTTCTCCAGCGCCATGGCCGTAGGTCGACCGTACACGAAGCTTATCTCAATATCACCAGTCAGCTCCAGGCTCTTGTTCCATGACAGTGTGATGTTAGCCAGCAACGGCTCAGGGTAGCGACGCCACGTCTGAGTCTGCCAATACGTGACAAGGCCACCACGCTCACGGTCCTGCATTAACTGGGGTGGGTGCGCCAGGTCTGGGTTAGACGCGTCACACTCATCGCTGCACAGGTATGGGTTCTCCTGAAGAATACATAGAATAGAGAAAAAGCTGGTTAATTCATTAATATGTAGCACACTGTAGTCAGGTCCCTGTCGTTCGCTCATAATGCAGGCAATAACTGTACAAATGCAACATACAGAGCTGATAGATTACAGAGTGGCTCCTGCAAGACGTTTACATATAAACACCAAGGCCATAGAGTTATATCTGACACGCTTAATACCGTAATAATACTAAAAAAATCATGACAAGTGGTTAGGCTAAATATCAGGATATGAAAATACACTAGCGTTAAAGCCAGAAAGTGCCGTCTGGCTGTCTGTGATTTTGGGGTTCTTGCACTAGCTGTTCTGGGCTGTTCTGTCTCTTGGGCTTCGTGTGACTTGTTCAGAGTCTTTGCTCCTTCCTTTCATTATAAGGGACAAGTGTGCTTCATTAGGGAAGGACACGGCCTTTTTAAAACAGAAGTCTCTGGCCATGTGGGAGAAAGAGGACATGTCGGAAGACTGGATCTAAGATGAACGACTCTAACCTCGGGGTTAAGGGTATTTTAGGTTGTGATTATGCTTTTGTTTGCACAATGAGTAAATAAAATGTCTCGAGTGTCGCCGGTACTGGTTTCTGAGTATATATGTGTGTGTGTGTGTGTGTGTGTGTGTGTGTGTGTGTGCGTGTGTGTTTCTAAATCACACTTTGTTTATAGCTTGTTTATTCTGCCATCTAATTAATCTGAAAATGTGAAGAGCTGAATGATCCGAACGTTACAAAGGGTGGAAGTCGAGTCAAGCTGAGGCGTCGTATGAGGTACTCGTACAGATACAAAAACGTGTCGGCATCAGGCTTTAACAGTAACGTAACTTTAATAATCCAGGTATTGCTTGTGGAATAAATGATATTTTGAGTGCCGTAGACACTTGTATTATTACCTGATGGTGATATAATCATCAGGACTAGTGTCTGGTATTAGTTAATTGTAAGAATAATGATCAGGCAGTAATCAGTATATCATGTCCCTGTTCTTGCCGCTAGCTTTATGAAATACCACTGGACCGGCTTATCGGCACAGCATGAACCCGTGCATACAGACGTGGCCGAGCCGACACAGGGTTCGAAATGGTTCGATTTACATTAAAGTACTGGCAGCGACGGTTCCAGCCATTTACCGTAATTCTACATTTAAATACCGTTTTCCACTATTCACTCTATCGTCCGACGTCTGTTAGCACCTCTAGTATATGTAGTACATATTGTACACAAACAGATTTTCACTAGATTATGGTGCGCCGTTTACCGTTTATTAAAACGCAGGGAAACGCGTGAGGGTGTACGGAAATAATAAAGACACGAGGATAATATCACAATAACTCAGAACACCACTTAAAAGTACATCGAGGTCTCATACACATACATGGCATCCCCCCACCCCTCCCCCACCACCACCACCACATCTCATAAAAAGAGCTTATTACAATGCTTTGCATCTTGGGAAATAAGTAATTTGCTTTGGGGAAAAAACAAAACAAAAAAAAACGAAGAAGAATAAATAAAATGATGGATGGAGCCAAGCATACAGAGAAAGAGAGAGAGGGAGGTTTTTGGGGGAGTCCGAAATATAACGTCCTCTTACTTCTTTCACTCGAAAAGAGCACTCTTTTTGCACTTTGTGTAATTTATATATAATAAATGAAATGAAACAGTCGACTCTAATGGACGTCAGACATTTGAAGTCTACCGTATGCAAAGGTGAGGAGTAACTTCTTTCCATTTCCTGCCTTGTACTCAGACAGATTAAAACAAAAAACAAAAAAAAAAAACCCAAATGCATTAAAGTCATCTTAAAAGTCTCTATCTCATCCTTCTTACTCTTACAGCATCCCTGACTCACGCCGTGTTTCTTTTTTTCTCACCCACCATCACTTATTCACTTAGCTCTTCACTCACTTAACTTCCCTTCTTCCGTCTTTCTCACTTCATCTCTCGCTCTTTCCTGTACTTGACCTCTCTCTCTCTCTCTCTCTCTCTCCCTCTCTCTCTCCCTTCCTCTCTCTCTCTCCCTTCCTCTCTCTCTCTCTCTCTCGCTCTCTCTCTGACTAACTCAGTTAGGGAAAACACATTATTTGTTCAAGTATTAAACCTCTCTCAGTCTCAGTGTCTAGACAGCAGACAAGCAGCATCTAAACACACACACACACACACACACACACGCACACGCACACACTTCCCGTCTCAACCCCTAACACAAGCACAACGCAGTTGGATTACGGCAGAGAACGTTACACACAGCGCTCGAGTCAATCAAATCCACTTTAAATCCGCCAGCTGACACAGATAATGGTGTCTATCCGTGTGTATGCGGACATGTGTAAGTGTATTAGTGCATTACACGGCGCAGACGTGCTGTAGGCTGCTTTTGTGCGCGTTCGCACTCGTTTATTACTCGTTTACTTCGTGTGTCGAATAACACAGAAATAGATATCGATAGCCAAATGCGTGTTTATTCATATGCTAGCTGATTACACGCACGATGCAGGACACGGCACATGAAGTGTATGTAATCCGTCCCTCCCTTTCATTTAGCATCCAAGGCCCATGTAATATCTCACGCACATACACACATACCGCCAACTGTTTCGCCAGGTGGCCCACATCGCTAAGCCCCTGAAGCAATTATCCTCACTGGAATCCTATCTCTCCGACAACAATCGGCATGGTACTGTCGGCATGGCAGTGCGTGTGTTTGTGTGCGAGAGAGACGGTCCGCCGTGCTGATGTCAGAACGTTGGACATAACAGTAACGATAACAGTACACAGGCAATCAATTTACACCCTGGTATACCAATTCCATTATTCTTATCCAGCGAAACGTATTGTATAATCGAATCTAAAAAGTATAAGCACTATGCAAATTTCGTAATTGCGCAACTTTTCGGCGAGCCTGTTTTTAAATACGGAATCTCTGGAATAAAAATGCAAAATGACAAAAAAACTCTGGAGGAAAATTCTAATATTACACGCATAACGGTTTAGTAGGAGGCTTTCGACGAAATCTGAAATCTCCATTCTACTAGCATTTCCTTATTTATGAAATCACAGTGCTCGTCCTTTCTCAGAATACTCAATGACCATATCGTCGAAATATTACCACGTTAATCTCGAAATACAGCTTTATTTCTTTATTTTAAAGTGTCCCGTGTGGTCGGTTTAGATTTATTGGCTTGCTAATGATGCACCTACACAAAGTAGGCCACATTTGATGTGAATAACACGCATACGATACATAAATAAAGACCATTTCATGAATAAGGCATTGTCGATCCGTTCATACTGCCGGTCGTTCCTGCTGCCTGTATCTACGCATTCGCAAATTATGCTGCTGTGCCTAAAAGTTTTTAGGTGCGTCGCATTTCCCTACAAAAATACCCATTAAATTGTTTCATTTGTAAGTATGCGGATAAAACCTTTAGTTCGTTCCTTAGTCATTGATCTACGAGTCTGAACTGATGGTACGTCCAAACGTCATGTCAGTATTCAAATGGGGAAAGTTACACATATTCTGAGCTGGGTTACACACATGCTGAAGTCAGACTTTTCTGGGTGTCTCATTCGGATCATGCAAATCACATGTAAATTATCTCGGAGGTTGCCAGGTTTATTGAATTTAAATGTTGATGAATAGTCCTGGTTTAGTGTACGGCTTCCACCCTCGGGGATGCTCAACTTATAAAATAGCACTTGATCTAGCACATCCTATTATTTTACATGGGACTTATTTACCGTTTATGTCCACAGTTAATTGTGTGCAGAATTTAACGAAGGGACGAGATACTGTTTCAAGGTCATGTAGGCTCACTTATCATGCTTTTAATGAGCTATTTTGAAAAAGTTACATGCACGATTCTCATGTAAATAGCACTTAAGTCTATAGTTAGTACGCGTGGAATTTTGCTTTTACGTGCACACGACGTACACGATAAAAGTTACTGTCGGATACGGAACTGAAGTGTGTATGAAACTACAGGTCACCTTACCTTACAGACTCAGGTGGTAATAATTTAGTGGGGCTTTTTCTTTTTGTGATCGTAGCACACAAGCACGAACAAGACATGAGATCGGCACGCTGCCTATTTTTCAGACCGTCCGCCCGGATGGTACCATGACACAGAGCAGCAACGTAAAAAGGGCTTGCGTTTAAATGAATACATTATCAAGAGGTGTGGTTAAGCTTCTGTGAAGTCCGATCAAGCTTCTGTGAGAGCCGATCAAGCTTCTGTGAGATCCAATCAAATCGGTTCCTCTCATTCCCTTTAAGTCCCAGTGCCATTTCCATAACGGCAAACAATTACAGGTTACTTTCAGATTTTACATTGATTTTTAATAATATCAATAACAAGCTGACATACAGGACTTCTACAATACAAATCCGGAATATTTTCTCCCCTTGATCTGTATGTGACATCAATGTCAATATCGGAAGTGTTACAAATGCGGAGATTTTTGGATAAAAAGATACTAGTAACTAAAACCTTTAGGAATGCATCGGCTATTCGTAGCCACAAATGATGATACAGGAATTAAAAGTCTGTTTTATTTAGGCAGTATTGGGGTGGAGTGATATAAATAGTGAACATCCATGAAATCAGGTTGTTAGAAATGGGACATGACTTATAAGGCCGCTTATAAGGTCAGGAAAATACCATATTATCCCTGAGCCTGCACTGAGAAGAGGGACTCGGGAAGCAGTAGCGTACATATGGCTGAACAAGAATGGGATCCCACTGCGTCTGCACATTTTGATTGTCCCACCCCCATATCTTTTTTTCATAATGATCCAGCTAAAATGGCTAAAACGCTCTGGCTTTAACTAGTAATTTTACGTTCGGGTCGGCCTGGAAATAGAGACCTGAGCTTTCTTTTGACACGATGTCAAACGTTTCAAATAAATAAATAAATAAATAACCTGATCTTGTTCTCGGCAGTAAACAACATTTCCATTGATTCTGTCATGTATCTCACAGAAAAACAGGGATGAAAACCAATGTGTGTGTGTGTGTGGGGGGGGGGGGGGGTGAGAGTGACAGTGTGTCACTATAAGAGGAACACAATATGAACTCAGTTTAGGTTATGAGATCATTACTGAGTAACACTCTGTGGAACACACCTTCATACGCGTGTAAGTGAGAGAAGAAACAGAGAAGAGAGAAAAAGCTTTGCAGGCTCCTGCGAGAGATCATTCTAAACGTGTCTGTATGCTGAGAAGAAGATCAGAGTGATGTGGCCACCTCACATCTCCAGCATCCCCGGTTCGATCCTGAGCTCCAGTGCCTCTCTTTGTCTGACCCCCCCCCCCAAAAAAATGTGTCCTTAGCATCTAATTCGTTATTCCTTTCTGTAAACATTATAGGGTTTTAGTCATGTTATCGCTTTACTGTGCTTAACTCTGACTTGTACATTTTGGAGGTGGAGCGCGGGAAGATCTGATTTCAAGACGTTCGCCTTTTCGGCTTATAACTTTGTGCGATTTTTCATCGTTGAAATGTGAAAACAAAAAAATGGCTTGGCTTTCTCATGTACTCGGGTGTAAATGCTGAGTATTTTGGGCGGGTTACTTCAACGAAAACACTGTTTGCCTCTTACTGAGAATCTGCTCAGCGGTGAGTCCTGTGGACACCTACAAAGGCGTCGTCACCTATTTCATAGCATTGTTCTGCTTGATCGTACAAGAGTCTTGATGTTTTCACACGTGACCTCTTGTGCTTTAATTGACATTGAACTCCCAGGTAAAAACAAAAGAGTTTTTCATTTAAAGTGGAACCAGGAAGTCAGGGAGACCATCAGGGTGCCTCATGGTGTCTCTTTTATATTTCAAGCAGTCACCCTGTCCACCCTGCACAACCTCCTCCTGCCCCTGAGAGTCAAGCTGAAGAAACCTTGCAGACTCTATATGGAATCTTTTTTCACTAACAAAAGTGGCGTAGGATTGAATAGAAAACTTCCAGGAAGTACTTTAAGGTGTAGAATAAATAGCTGGAAAGGGAAAATTCCGAGTAAACATATCTAGAACATCTAAACAAGGTCTTCTAGGCAACGACCAGTTCTCGGTTAAAAGCACGATGCCGAAAACGTCTTTTAGATCCGCTGTATACTGTGTAACGTTCAAATGCATGGATTCCTGCCTTCTGGAAAGTAATGCAGAGGCAGATCTGAGAGTGTTTCAGGTAGAAAAGCACTGGCTTTACATTCTAACTCTAATGACACACAGGAGCAGGTATGAGTCATGGCTTGAGGAATCCTCAGTGCTTGTTTAAGGTTTGTTATATTAATACACAAAGCTGTTGTGCTGGAATGGGAACGCAGGTACGACTGAAGACAAGCGCTCACTGACGAACCGTTAGACTCCCACTGATCATAATTAGCACAAAATGTGGAAAGTCATTCGGAAACATCGGATCCGGCCTCACATCCTGCATTTAAAGAGCCCCCTCTAGTGATTTGCAGGCATTTCCGTAATATCAGGCAATCGGTGTTCAAATCTGATTCGCCAGCTGTACCTGCTGTTGTACCCCGTGCAGCTTCTCTTATAAGTGAAAAACTTTCGACCGTGCTTTTTGGGGGGTAAAGATTAAAGATGTTATTACTTCTACCGCACAGTGTGTGGTTATGTCTTAAAATGGGGTTCGGGGTACATTCTGGAGACGAGAAGGGCGTCGAGAATTAGAATTTCTGAACACCGGTGTAGTATTATAAAAGCATGAGGAGTATAAGAATCCTGTTGCTGTGAATTTTACAGAAGTGGCAGAATTGTTGGTGCAAGTGCAGGCCGGCTGGGTTGGGTACTTCAAAAACCACTGATCTCCTGGGTTTTTCAGGAACCGCAGTCTTTAAAGTTTACACAAAAAGGTGCGAAAGACAAACCAAGAATGAAAAAAAAAACATCCAGTGACTAACAGTTCTGTAGGAACAGGAATGTGAAGCTACAGTGGGCACAAGTTCAGATAGACTGAACGATTGAAGATCGTGGAGAAAAAAAAACCCTCACTTGTCTTTTAAGAGTCTAGCCAGGCCCTAATGTTAAGCTGTGCTCTTTCTGATTTCTTAGCTATTCGTGTACTTCTGATCTAAGATTATTCTTTCGTGCTAAACTGGCCTAATCTATTTTATATCATTTCATTGTAGTACTGTGGCTACTGGAGATGTTTACGTTCTGTGAAATGCTTCCACATTCGTCATAAATGTCATGGAATGGAGGCACAGACGGAAGCACGGGTGATACGACAGAGCCCGTGTCCCTAACATTCAACGACGTACTCCGGCTTCTGCACCTGGAGTTAAGGATGTTGTTTTTACGAGGTATGCCAGCTGGAGCAAGAGGGGCGTCGAGTGGCACTTCAGTGGCTAGCGGGCCGGGGACGACTGGTCCGAGCTGCGAGACGTGGAATGACGGAGCTATGCGGCCGTGTCCAGTTAAGTCCAGCTTGTAAGTCACTTCATCAATCTGTTTGATGACTCTGAGCGGTCCGACGTATCTCGTTCCGGGTGTATTTTTTTGCGAGTGTATGGGTGCACTCAGAGGTGCAGCAGCTCTGTAGTCAGTTTAAAACGCTTGACAGCAGAGGTACAGTGAGCCTGTTCACAACCTTCACATTATTATTTTATCTTCCGTTCGGACCAGCCTTTTCAAAATTCCGCATCACAAACTGGTCAAAGCTATATTTTATGTACGACCTCTTCCTGGAGCAAGTTCTTTACACGTAAGTGACGAAGAAGAAAAAAAGAAAAGAGCAGAAAAAGTGCGTTTTCACTTTTGTTTTTGTCGATGTTACGGTTTTCTGCATTCTGGCGAAATGTTGAAATTAAGATCAGCTCATAGGGAGACATGAACGTTTCTAAAACGTTTCTAATCACACGTTTGACAAACGTTTGGTTTCTCCTTTCGAAACATTCTATAAACTAAATTTCCTGTGTATAATGTTCATATAATGTTCATCCATTATACAGCTACTCTAATGCAGTCCACACACACACACACACACACACACACACACACACACATGGATAGATAAAGGACCTGTTTCGGCTATGGGAGCTCTGCGGTGTCCTACGAGTCATACCTTCTGCTCGAAGGTGAGTGATGATCACAATAGGGCGTTTAAACATCTTGTGCAAGGGTGCCAATGGACACTGGTGTTTCTTCCTGCTGGGAGAATGATGACACAGTCTACAAGGACGGCACAGGGCCAAACGACAAGAACCCTGACCAGTGCCTTCCACCCACTCGACTAAACATGGCTACACCTGGTGGGACCGGGTGTTCAAGGGTGGCGTCCTGCCCAGCCTCCTCATTCTTGTCCTCCTTTGTGATGTAGACGCCTAGTGGAGTCCTGTGACTATACTGTTTCTTAACATGCCACACGCCGCCATAAAGAACGCCTTACGCCGAGGCCCAAAAAGTCCACGTTAGATCAAATCCATTGTAGTAGATACAGTAAGTAAGACTGAAAGAAAATTCGCTCAGCTTTAAATAGCGGCCTAGAAATAGTGCGGAATAATGAGCGCTCACGCTATCGAACGTTTCCTTCCTTCGTTTTAGATCGTTCAGAACCTTTCTGTTCATCCGGTTTTAAATAAAAGAAGATTTCCGGATGTTCTCGGATTCCTGGACCGCACTGTATGTACTGTATACGCCTAACTCCATCTGGGCTGATATTTTTCACTGAGACCTTCGTAACACGTCATCAGCAGCGAAGAGGAAAACACACGTGAAATGCAGCCTCGACAGCTGATTATTAATTTTGACATAATAAATTGGAACAGGAAGTGACATGTTGTGCATGTTGACTATTACAGTATATCATATAACCAGTTATTAGGTTAAGATATGAAACCAGGGCTCCTGCCCTTTCCATTTAGAAAAAAAAAAAATCCAGACCTTCTCACTCCCTCGCACTTTCACCGGTCCTCCCTGTGTTTAACCATAGGTTACTTCCTCACACGTTACTGTTCTTTCCTTCTTCCTGTCTCCTCAGCTGATTCTCTCTCTCTCTCTCTCTCTCTCTCTCTCTCTCTCTCTCTCAGCTATTTTTAGCACTGGCTCATTTGGGCCTCTAAAACAAGCAGCTCTGTGGTGGAGCAAATGCACCAGTGTGCGTGCACACACACACACACACACACACACACACACTTCATCTCCATCGCACTGCATGTGCACACAATTCACACGTCTTCCGTTGCATCCGTGTGTTTTTCTATTTTCCGCTTAGCTAGTGATTTTCCATCATTAGTACACCTGACCTCACACACATGTAAGAGTGTAGGCGAGCACACAAATGCTAGAGACGCACTCTCTGCTCCCTACACCAAAACATCAAAAGTCACACACACACAAATACAATTACACAATTAATTACTAACTGCTGCATTGCAGGCTTCCTTGGATACGGTACATCTCACACTTTTTGGAGTCGAGCGGGAATCTAAATGGGGAAATGGACTCATATAGCGCACATATGTTCGAGCGCTACAGGAATTACCGCGACAGTATGTTCAACTCATGTCCATGGTGACGTTCAAGTCTTAAAGGGAGTGACTGACAGGCTATAGAACTGCAAGATGCGTACGTATATTACAATCATATTCTTGCAATAAAATCATTTTGTAAAGCGTGGTGTTGTCGCCTCGCAGCTCCAGGGTTCTTTCCTGAGCTCGGATTACCGTCTGTGTGAAGGTTCACACGTTCTCCCTGTGTCTGCTTGGGTTACCTCTGGGTTCTCCAGTTTCCTCCCATTTCCCAAAAACATGCCAGGAGGTGGCTTGACTGTGTTAAATTGCGTGTGCGTGCGTGCGTGTGTGTGTGTGTGTGTGTGTGTGTGCGCAGAGTGCCCTGGGATAGACTGCCACCCCCATCCAGGGTGTTCCCGGGATACGCTCTGGATGAATAGTGGCCCTGATCAGGATAAATGGAATTTTCATCGCTGTATTCTTATTGGTTAAGCTTTGTCATACAGTGCTGCTTGAAAGTTTGTGAACCCTTTAGAATTTCTGCTTAAATATGATCTAAAACATCATCAGGTTTCCACACAAGTCCTAAACGTAGATAAGGGGAACCCAATTAAACATTTCTGGTAAGTGTTGATCGGTCCTGCACATCGACTCGGAGGAGTTTTATCCCGTTCCTCGGTACAGAACAGCTTTCACTCTGGGATGTTGGTGGGTTTCCTCACATGAACTGCTCGCTTCAGGTTCTTCCACAACATCTCTATTGGATGAAGGTCAGGACTTTGACTCGGCCGTTCCAAATCGTTAACTTTATTCTTCTCTAACCGTTCTTTAGTAGAACGACTCGTGTGTTTAGGGTCGTTGTCTTGCTGCATGACCCGCTTTCTCTTGAGATTCAGTTCATGGACAGACGTCCTGACATTTTCCTTTAGAAATCGCTGGTGTACTTCAGTATTCATTGTTCCATCAATGATGACGACTCGTCCTGGCCCAGATGCACCAAAACAGCTCCAAACCACCATACTACCACCACCATGTTTCACAGATGGGATAAGGTTGTGATGCTGGAATGCAGTGTTTTCCTTTCCCCAAACATATCACTTCTTATTTAAACTCATTTAAATGACAACAAATGCAACAAACCATATCTAATGATTGTGTGACATTCGATATTGAGTCAAAATAGGGTACAGTATGTGGGCCAGATAAAGTATTAAAGTTTGGGCCGGCACTGGGCCATGAATCGTTTGCTCTCGATTCTGACTCTACATTTTACTGTGACGGGATGATAAAGGGATGGCAAGACGGCAAGGTCCATTGACATGCCTGTCATGTGGCATTTTCATGGATCGCATCTCAGTTTTAATTGGCAGTTTTCAGTACGTTTATGACGGCGTGGAAGGATGAAAAGAGACCCCCTTCGTCTGTCTCGTATGAGTTAGCAGAACTTTTCTTCCTATGTGCTACAGACAGGGAGTAATCAACGGAGAGATAGAAGAGACGGCTGACTGTGATACGCCTGTCTGTCCTACCCTGGTCTTCGAGACCTTTTTTTTTTTTCTTCCTGAGGAATAAACCAATGCGTGAAGGGATGAAAAGATAGATAGAGGGAAGACGAGAAGGACGATCGTGTGGAAGAAGTGCTGACACGGACATGCCTGTCCATCTCAGCTTGACTTCCGCTATTAAGGCGACATCAATATTTCAGAGCGTAGTGAGATCCGAGGAACATTCTAGAGCTCAGTCCATTAGCAGATTGCACCGTCGATACACGACGCAGAAGTGTTTGTTATGTGTGCATGAGTTAAGATCGCCAACGCTTCAACGACTCGCCTTGAGACTCGAGGTGTTGGACGAGACCCCTCAAAATGATAAAAAATTCATTATATATATACACAGTATATAACGTGAGGCTTTTCCTTCGGCACGTCGTCTTTATTACTTAACGCTAATATTTCCTATTTGAATGTTTCGCAAGGTTTAGGATTACGTCACAATGCAAGTCATCCTAAAAACCATCATTCCTGGCTTCTCGGTTGTCCTTTCTCTGACAGCGCGCTAAAATCCTCCCAAATCTCCGTTTTCGTGATTTCACTCTGCCAAGAAACCGCATGTATAAACAACACCTCAGTGTGTTACTCTCTGCTGACCGCAGCCACTTCCTCGGCCACTTTGAATTTTTTTTTTAGCTCGAGTCGCTTGTATGCAGAAAAGAATGAACTTTTTATTTATTTATTTATTTATTTTAATCGCATATTATTTCATATTACGTAACATTTTCAAATGTATATTATCGCAATGCTTCCTCATAAAGAAAACACAGCACAAACTTTCCCTCCCGCGGGCTTGCGCGTGTCTTAGAATTAAACAGTTAAATTGCTTTTAGAAACTCTAATATATACCACTAATGCTGCAACACGTTATTCTCCGGCAGTTGCGGATTTATTACCACACTTTAGTCAAATCTGATAAAGAACAGAACAACACTATAAGACGCTTGGGACTATCTTCTAAGTTACACCTCCTGCACTGCCTATCTTGGAAGCACTGGGCATGAGGAAGGAACACACCCTAGACGGGACTCCAATTAGAACGAGGAGCACTAATACATTTCCACTGGATGACAGTGGTGCGGCGGGTAGCGTCTACTCTCTATTATGATCTGAAATCTTTAAAAAAAATCATCATTATTTCCTTTCTCAAGTATCTTATCATTCTGCATCTTTTCAAGGTGAATTTAAGGTCAATTTAAATCTTGTTATTTTTTAAAAAAAATTTTAATAAGAAAGACACGTATGAAGAACGCTACAAGCGATAGCCACGGCCTAATCAGCCGTTCATCATGAATACGATGAGAATAATTGTACTAACTCACCAGCGTACAGAATCTCTCGGGTGGGTTGCCGCACGTGATGCCCGGTGGTTCCACATGTATGCGCATGAACTCCTTCATTGACTGGGGCTTGGGTTGGCATGCATGCTGCTCCCACACTGAGCCCTCATCCGTGGCGAGGAGTGACTTGCACGACTCGTACTGGCCTTGAACCTGCACCAGCGTGTGCAGGAGGACAAGGAGGAAGAAAACGGCTCGCGCCAGCATGACAAGCGCCAGCCAGGAAACAAGAGAAGGGCCGTGGTAAAATTCACAGGAAAGAGATGTTGGTATAGAATAGGAGTCACGTGAGAGCATCTGGTAAACTCGCCACGGTCATTCTGTATGAGGGAATTTTTTTTATTTATTTGAATTAAAGCATTAAATGTTTAAGAAATTGTTGGTTAAAAAAAAAAAAAACAGGGGAGATACAAAATCAGTATGTCCTTTGTCCATCTTAGTTTCTTGTCCATCACAAGTTCCGAGGCACTCCACTGGCATTCTTTAAACATTCACCAAACTTCATGTTCCTGAAACCAAGACAATAAAGAGACAGCTTTACTCTCAGCACCTGATTTAATAAACAGTTGTGTGTGTGTGTGTGTGTGTGTGTGTGTGAGAGAGAGAGAGAGAGAGAGAGTACATTATATCGTTGTACGATCCCAAAACAACCTCCACTTCCACTTCGATAATCTACATACAGCTTCTTCCTGTCGTATCCAGCTACGTCCTAGTATATCATATTATGCTAATGAATTTCTGATGGCAGGGATGAGACAAATGAGGCCTGTTTTGTGCGGGCGATTTGTCACGCGCATAGTTTCTTGTGTAAAGGTTACGCTTTAACCATTCCAAGAGTTCTTATTCTGGATCGCACACACTACAGGTCAGTTACATATTCACCAAAAAAAAAAAAATGTCCTAAATTGAATTCTTTAAAACTGTAATCGTGGAAACCCATCCGAATCGCGTGCTCTCCGTTTAACTGTGATGCCCTGTGATTTTGTTACTCTCCAAATTGAGGTCACTGTGAGAATAATACAGTGTTAAGCCCTGAACATGGTGTAAAAGTTTAGCAAAAAAACAAAAACGAACAGGAAATTAGGAACGTTAGCTTGCTTACGAACAAGCACGGGTAATTTTGGCAAAACTTTAGCTCGCTTACTAGCAAACACGGCTAATTTATAGAATTTACACACGGCGGTTAGCGTAATGTTAGCTCCCTTATTAGCAAACACGGTTAATTTACAGAATTTACACACGGCGGTTAGCGTAATGTTAGCTCCCTTATTAGCAAACACGGCTAATTTACAGAATTTACACACGGCGGTTAGCGTAATATTAGCTCCCTTATTAGCAAACACGGTTAATTTATAGAATTTACACACAGCGGTTAGCATAATGTTAGCTCGTTTATTAGCAAACACGGCTAATTTATAGAATGTACACACAGCGGTTAGCATAATGTTAGCTCCCTTATGAGCAAACACGGCTAATTTATAGAATGTACACACAGCGGTTAGCATAATGTTAGCTCCCTTATGAGCAAACACGGCTAATTTATAGAATGTACACACAGCGGTTAGCGTAATGTTAGCTCCCTTATTAGCAGACACGGCTAATTTATAGAATTTACACACAGCGGTTAGCGTAATGTTAGCTCCCTTATTAGCAGACACGGCTAATTTATAGAATTTACACACAGCGGTTAGCGTAATGTTAGCTCCCTTATTAGCAGACACGGCTAATTTATAGAATTTACACACAGCGGTTAGCGTAATGTTAGCTCTTTCCGGATCATTTTAGTATTTACACACAGCGGTTAGCATAACGTTAGCTCGCTTTGGATCATTTTAGCAGTTACACAGCGCAACGTTAGCTCGCTTGCTAGCAAACAGGAAATCTTTAAAGACGAAGGTAAAGAATTTAGGTCAAATTAAGTGTCACTAATCTTTGTGTATTCAGCAAAAGCAGCGGAATGTGTCGTTATAGCGAAAATAGTATTAACTGCAGCACTTACATTACTCACAGTAAAAAATACTGCGACATCGGCGGTATTTCGAAGCGTTAGTATCGTGGTACGACCGTATTACCGGTATACCGTACAACCCGAGTGCTTTGAAATATAAGCTTTATTACGTTTTTATAAGCCTTTTATTATACGTTTATATATAGAGAAAGCCTTTAAGAGCGCCTTTGACAAAGAAGAACGTATTCACATCATTCTCATTGCTGGACTGGGAAGCTGCTGGCGGACGATGCATGGAGACTTTTGGGACAAGTTAAGAAATTTGCCAAGTATGAAGCAACTCCGACTGATTTTTTCCGCATGGTTTCATTGCAGGTGTTGTAACATTCAGAGAGAAAGTTTTCTGACACTTCAGGAGGACTTTGTGGTTCCTCTGGAACACGACAAGCTGCAAGTTTTTGCCTTCATATCATCCAAAGAGAGACAGGAGACAGACTGGCATGAGACCGACTGCTTATATCAGTTCAAACGTACTGTACGCGATTACAGGAATGAACTTGTTTCGTGGGCATTTCGCAACATTAAACATAACTATAAGCAGATCAGAGGTCACCTCTGACTCGTCATACATTTTAATGCATAAAAATTTGAATTGTCAAATTGCTGTGTTATATATGAGGAATAAACTCAGATATCTATACATATCTTATATATAGCTTATATATCTTATATATATACAGTATGTACTTATATAAAACAAAAAATGATGCTTCACTTAATGTGCTATGGTAGTTAACATGAACATTACATGAAAGTCTGTTAGTAAAAAATCAACTCCAGTCTTTTATTTATTTATTTATTTATTTATTTATTTGTTTGTTTGTTTGAGGGTTGGGGTTTTTTTTTGTCTTTTTCAGCATGAGTGAAACTTATGTAGTAGGACTGGCCTAATTTATGAATGGAGAGCAGCCCTGATTTGCCCCATAAGCTGATAAGTTAAAACTCTTTTTCCCCTAATTGTTCTAGTAGGGAAGGCATGCTATCCCACAATCCATCTGGATCATTAAGAAATTAAGGTATTAAGAAATAGGAATTTCAGTGCACTATATATCGGGTATGTGAGCAGTGTGACTCGCCCAGTCTCTCTCTCTCTCTCTCTCCTCTCTCTCTCCTCTCTCCTCTCTCTCTCTCTCCTCCGCATAGCGGACGGCAGCGCGCGGGGTGTGTCGCGTCCCCGGTACAGTAAATACGAGTTACTGCAAGATAGAGCAATGATCAAACGCTGATAGAAAACAAACAAACAAACAAACAAACAAACAAACAAACGCGGCTCATCGGAAATAGACGTCGACGCGACTTTGGAGCAACTTTTACGTGTCGTCGCGTAAATATTAAGTAAGTGACAGTTCGGGGTGTTTAATTCGCAGGAAGCTCGTAACGGATGCGCGTGAGATGATGGGTGGATCGTACCGGACCTTCCCCCCCCCCCCCCCCCCTTCTTCTCCCGGTCACTGCAGTAAGTCTGGGTCAGGTTTGTTCGGATAGTTCGGAGTTCAGCAGTACTTACCGGACGCTTCTGCGCGAGATTCCTTCCATGTGCCGCGTGGTGGCAGGTGCGCGCCCCGGTGTGCCCCCCCCCACCCCCCGCCCCAGCCAAGTCTCACGTGCACGGAGCGTTCATTTACTGGAGTGCGCTCGGTCTTCCCTCGTGGGAAAAGACGCTCTTCTTCCGCGTTTGTCGTTTTATTATTTATTTATTTGTTTTCTTTCCCCCGCCTGCTGTGCCAGAGATTGTGAAAGCAGCAGGGCAGTTGTACTCTTCTGCGAGGAAGATGCCCTACTTCCGAAAGCGAGGACCGGGGTAAGCCGAATTGCCACGAATCAGATGCGGGATGGAGCTGCAGCTTCCCAAAGTGAAACGACGGACTTTTGCGCGCGCCCTCCTTTGCTCTTCCCGACTTTAAAGGATTGGATTTGCCCCGCGCGCTCAAGGGCAACATAAGAGAGAGAGAGAGAGAGAGGGGGGGGGGGAGGGGGTGCATCGCGAAAAATCTCCCTCCCTTTTCCCCTCCCTCTCTCTCTCCATCCATCCCTCCCTCTCTCCGTCCCGCTAATCCGTTATTCCCCCATCACTCTCACGCGCTATCTGAGCCGCTTTTATCTGCGCGCGCTCTCACTAACGGAACCACCCTGAGCGCGCGCGAGAGACCGGCAGCAACATTGTAGCGCGTGCGAGCACTTTGTCTCTACTCCTGATTTCTTGTTTCATTTTCTTTAAAATAATAATAATAATAATAATAATAATAATAAAACTAAAACCCAAACAAACCTATTGAAACAGCTCTTCACGGCAGTAGCTCTGTGTTCAACGATAATAAGCCATGCCCTGAGTGTTAATCTATCCATAGCTATATATTCTTATCCCTCTTATTAAGTCCTCCATTTGAACTATTCACCCCTCTGACCAGCATCCTGGCTTTCCTTCAGCCTTACTGCGCTTTAATCGATACAGGACATGCTGTAAATATAAAGGATCCTTTTGTAAGTGGCAAGTTTATGGCATAAATTAACTATAATAACCAGGGATGAAGAAAATTCACCACAACATAGGCTACTTTCATACACAAATACACCTCAAATGAAAATAAAAAGGGGTCTATCGTAGCCTGTTTTCTAGCTTGGGAATAAAAACATCAATCGTTTTCTGGGACATGAAATCAGTAGTACATGGACTTGTTCTCCAAAGGTCTTTAATCAGGGAAATAAGGTCTCGTGTTGGTGAAATAGCTCACCTAAACGGGGTAATGGAGTATACGTCGTCCAGCCGATATGCGGAGAACTGTCATTTTATTTCCTAATAATATTTCGTATAATATGTTCCTATTTATATACATATATATATATATATATATATATATATATATATATATATATATATATATATATATATATATATATATATGTATGATGAATGGAGAAGCTAGCAAGGGCAGCAAATCATCGGCTCAAACTCTTTGCATCTCAGCTCCGAGTTGATGCTTAATAGTAGAAAGAGAAAACCTAAATGTGCTTACCAGCTAGCGCAAAGTATGATGAATAGTGTAGGACATTGCCGTATAAAATCTTTTCAACACTGCATACCATGTAACAGCAGCAACTGTTTAACACATTACCATCTTTTTGTTTCACGCAAGACAAATTTTGGACATTGGGCACTTGATGATATTTGTACTCCTAATGAACAGCAGGCAACTGAGTGGCCTGGCCCAGAAATACACACGATACACACTATAAATATTATATTTAAAATATATATCATACATTTTGCTCATCCCTCTTAATGATGATACAGTATATATATATATATATATATATATATATATATATATATATATATATATATATATATATATATATATATATATTCTGCTGATATAAACAGTTTTACCTACATCCATCATATTCTCATAAATAACAACACAACTGTGGGATGAAATAACGCTGTGTTCACACACTTCAGCCTCTGTATAGATGTAGTGTGAATTTTAAAATTCCTGGAGGAAAGGTATCTAAGAGTATCTCAAGGATTCTTGTTGTTTACCTTCTCTTGTATTTTATTATTTGTTTTCATGTGTCAGAACCATATTCAGGGTTTTTCAGTTATTCGGTTACACAGTGTAGAACCGAGTAGTTCTCTACTATAGAATGTTTCTATAGAACCCTGTCCTGCTGGGAGACTAAGGACCATTAAATATCCAAAGAACCCTTAAAGAACCCCACGAGGAACCCATTTTCTTCCTAAGCGAGTAATACATCTTACGTGGCCATTTTACAATCTCCTTATCCCTTCAACATATTTTTGCTACTACCTGTAAATGACCTGCTAGATCAAAGCCTCTCAAACGTAGTCATTAAGCAAGATTGAATGCCATCCTTACTGATGTGAAGACTGTGGAGCGGATACGTTACAGAAGCTAGCTAGAACGTTAGTAATCGTGCACACTTGGCCAAGATAAAACTGCTTTTTATTCAGTGTTCATACAGAGTAGTCATTAAAATAAATTAGAGTAAAGAATGTTGTCAGTTTGCTGTCATGGCCAATATAGGATCTGCGTCCTCGTGTCAAAGCCGGCTGTACTGTGCTTCGTTTCAAAGCTGCGCGGATTAAAGTCTATTGAACAATCTGTTAAATTTGGACTTAAATCTCTAGGGACATCGGGAAAGACAAACTCCATGCACTCCTTCCTGATATCTGCAGGCTGGGTTATACTTCCGCATTGTCAATTTGCATTGCAGAGAGTGTGTGACGTGCACACCTACAAAATCCTAACGGAGTGCCATGTGTATATACAGTGCTGTGCATTAACCAGCCTTCAGCTGGAAGCTGATTGGTTGAAGAGGGGAGGTGTGCTCGGATGTGCAAAGCTCAGAAATGTTGTGACTAGACTATGCAACCTCTTTTAGATATGTTTCGTTCAAGGGTTTTAAAGTAATATCGCCAATATAATGGTTTAACCTGACTGCCAAACGGGCATCGTTCCTATGCGGCACTATAACGAGCGCAAAGCATCTGGAAAGTGCTGAGGTGTAGCGAGGTGAGAGAGACAGAAGAGTCGCTGCAGCTCTGCTTGTCAGTGTGGGCACCGAATGCGTTCTGACACACAACTGTGTTTTATTTACATTTCTGTAACGGTGTTACGATCATTAAATCCATAGTCGTGGTCTTATACGGTGGTGCTTGAAAGTTTGTGAGCCTTTTAGAATTTTCTATATACTTCCGCATATAAAAAACTGCTAATCCACGACGTTCATATACTTTTGCAACTCACACATATGTAATCTTGGATCGTTTTCCTCGATAAGTAAATGACCGAGTATAATCATTTTTGTCTCATTTGTTTAAACTGGGATCTCTCCGTCTGCTTTTAGGACTTGATGATGATGTTTCAGGTCATATTTATATTTATGCAGATATATACAGTAGAAAATTCTTAAGGGCTCACAAACTTTCAAGCACCATCGTATATTCACCTTTAATACGCATTATCCATGCTTGTCCTTAACGGCCTGACATGTTAATAGGAGTCTTTAGGAATTTAAAAATGGGCTGTCGTTGCAGGTTGGTCTCCGTATATGGATCGGGAGCTTGGAGAGTGGAGAGAACTTTAGTGTTTAAAAGCATGAGAGAGAGAGAAAGAAAAAAAAAAAAACCCAAAAAAACCTCAAACTCGAACCAGATAAACTACCTAAATAATTCCAGACTGGAACAAAATGATAAAAAACCACCTCAACAAAGGCAAAGAAATTCTTTTTGTTTTTTTTTTAGTATTCTAGTGTGGCCTTTCATGGGGTCGTGTGTGATTTTAGATGCTCTCTCAACATGGCAGATGTTTCCAAATCCTCATTAATGCAGGTGCTGTTGTGCTGTTCCAGTCTCTTAGTTACACAACAGGGCAGGGATCCTCAAATAACCCCCAATCAATGAATCTCTCTCTCTCCCACACACACACACACACACACACACACACACACACACACACACACACTAAATCTAACGTATACTTATACGTACATATAATCTAAAAGCACAACAGCAAAACATATTTATCCAATCTACTGACTTTTGTATGCCATAGATGCACATGACTGGCACAACACATCTTACATGTGAACGCAAGACACGGCTTTTCTTAAATCCTACCTGTCATACTTTGTATCTTGCAGAGAGTCGCTCAGTTTCAAAGAGCACGCGAACATCATTGGATATCAGCTGATGTTCTGATAGTCAGAGCTTGGATGTCGGAAAAAAGAAAGAACAACTTGCTTGCAGTGTTTCTGTAGTTTAGACCGAATCAGACACAAAATTCACTTGTACGGAAGCTAAGGCAGTGCGGATAGAAGAGTTACCTCGGAAGAGTTAATTCAACAAATTACATGTTCATTTAAAAATGAGGAGTTAACCATGTAGCCATGCATGTTATTCTTAACTGAGTTTATTTCTGTGTGAAAGAGAGAAAACGAGAGAGATGTGTGTGTGTGTGTGTGTGTGTGTCGTTTGTTTGAGTTGGAAGCTGCTGTACACCTCGGACTGGGCGTGTTGACAGGAGCGGTGTTTCCGATCGATAGTTTGTCCTTGTTGTGTCTCAATGGAAAGATTTCTACATCTTAACTCTGCTGTACTCAGCCAGTTCTCCACCACGGCTGCCAGATTGATTTAAAAAAAAAATAAAATCAGACTGTTATGCTTATCCGGATTTAACGCTCACCAAATTCACTATAAACCAAACCAAATTAGCCACGTAATTACATTACGCTATATCGAAATGAGATTAACTGATAACTGTCTGCTAATGGCTATGTCTGACTGTGATTAAAATCTGATCTGACAAACGGTGGTATATATTCACAATCTGGCAACCGACATTCAGGCACTGTTTCAAAGATGATCAAATGTTTGCTTGTCCAAATATGTAAAAAATAAAAAAAAAATGTAAAATAAAAAAGCCAACAATTTCCATAGGGTGTACTTATTATTTCCACATGACTGTATACTCCCGAATGTCTTTCACTACTTTATCAAACCATGGCGTGTTGTGTGAAAATACTGCTGTACGCTTGAAAAACGTGGCTTTAACCGCACCAAAAAAAAAGGGAAAAAGTTCAGCTCGCAAATGATTATAATTAATCACATCTGCCGACTAATCTGTGAGTACAACTCACATGCAACTGGCCATTTATCACATTCAGCAACTCTGCCAAAAACTTCCAGGCACATGTGCATTAAAGTGAAGTCTTGTGCAATGAACTGATCGTAAGCCCTAGCTCTCAGCTAGCTCTCAAATCAGATTTATACATAAAACATGAAATCGTCTGTCTTTTTGCATGCATACTACCACGGTATATCATTCTTAGCGTTCTACATTGTTTTGTTCTTCTACAATGTCGGCCCAGAAAATCTCAACTGAAAAGCTTCCCCGTGTCCAAGAAAGACAACGCAGGAGAAAATGAAGACAGACGATAAGGAAGGAATACGGTCGCTAGCGATGCAAACGCTCTCGTCTCATTCTGACAATCAAGATGTGAAACTAGACGAGTTAATGATACAAATTAGACAAGACTGAAGCTTCGGCAGAACTAAAGTCAAGTTCTGCTTTTGATATGGAAAAACAAATGTCCTTGATTTAAAAAAAAAAAAAGACCTAATAGAGCAAATAAGGAACATGCACATCAACACTGTAAAAAAAAATGATTACGTTAAAATATCTTGAATATAGTCACGTTTGTACCATTTCTCATTATAATGGAAATATAAAATTGGTAGGCCTGTTACTAGAGTTTTTAAAGCTTGAGATTGTCATACTATTCGCAGAGAATTTCGCTTTTTTCTAGTGAAAATGCATTGAAATATGCAGAATAATAAAAAGCTAATGCGTAGTAAAATCTAAACTGTAAATGAACGAATCTGGACTTCAAGCTTGATCAGTCGCACATTATAGGTGGGGCAGTGGTGGTTTAGCGGTTGAGGCTCTGGGTTATTAACGTCCGCGCACTACGAATACCTGGTCATGTCTTACGGACTGGCCAGTGCCCCCTCCATCTTCCAGACCTAGGCCTTTTATAAAATGACATACTGAGAGATGTTGGGAAAATTCATCATTGCATATATAAACAACATCTTGGTCTATTTCTGACTTCTCACTTCAAGGGGGTGTTCACTGCTGCCCTGATACTCAAACACCTGGACCCATTTCTCCTATTTATAGTAGAAGTAGAGCCATACTTTCCCAACACCAAGGATACCCTCTGAAATTGTAACCCACAACATTCTGTTATCTTCAGAGAGGAATGATGACAATAAAGAATATCACCCAACCCTACACCATTGGTCTGAATACCAACGATATATAGATATATATATATATATATATACCTCTCTAATGTCCACGACAAGCTTAAGTGCCATCATGCTAACTTTCCCAGCCTAGGGAATCTTCCTTTGTGCACTTTCCACTAATCTGTGAGATGATCCGGTATCTAGGGGGAAAAGTTCCAAAAGTTGCCTACGTCTGATTCCACATCATGAGTGCAGAAACTGTCATCTAAGAATAGTATCATAGTTTAGCACCCACTTCCTGGACACCAGCGCCGGCGTGTGCTCCAGCCTCGTGAGTGTTGTTGGATGCTTGGCTTGCTTCGTCAACCGCATTTGCACCTTTTCTGCATGTCTGGATATTTTGCCCATGTTTCAGATCTAGAAAAAAAGCCACAAAAAGTGGAGATGCATGTTTTTATTTGATCAGACAGCAACAATATGTTGCTCGATATCACACACATAGCTTCATTTATTCAACCAGCGTAGTCAGCATCTTAAAGGTGAACTTGGCTACTCTGCTGCTGTCTCCATATCTGATTAGATAGGTATCGATCAGACCGAGAGTGACGGGGTAAGTGTTGGAGATTGAGACTTCTGTTTCTGTAGACAAAACCACGGTGACACGACTATGTGCTGCCGACACAGGCCTTATGTCTTCCGTAAACTGACAGGTTTGATCTTTCAGCTAGCGGGGCCTGACGTCTTGGAACCAAATATAGCAGAAGCCTACATCCCACCAATATTCGAGTAGCTGATCAAACATAAACAGAGTTCTGTGCTGTAGAGGAAGGTGGTTGCATTTATTGTTGCTTGGTATCCAGTGCTTAACGGGCAAGGGGAGCTGTGATGCGTATGTAATGCATCTAACACAGACCTGACTGCCAGTCAACTTGTAGTGTGGGGTTGCTGGCTGCCACGTTATACTTTGATTTGATCGCACATGCTGGTTCACATTCTCTGCTAAGACGTCAACTGTACGGCGCCCTCCACTAATATTGGCACCCTTGGTAAATATGAGCAAAGAAGGCTGTGAAAAATTGTCTTTATTGTCAATATTGACCTTTTTCATCTTTTGTTCAGAAAATTCACAAAAAATACTCTGCTCATCATGGATGCATGAACTGCATGAACCATGTTTCAAATGTCTCACTTCTATCAAGCTAGATTTTCCTAGTAACGTAGCAAGCTAGTTAGCATTCTTAGAAACGTCGGCCACATAACATTACTGAAATCCCTTCGTATTTGCTCTTGCTGAGTAGGTTGTTGCGGATAGTCATGATGTCTTCTGCAATATGGAATATATAACGTATAAGTGGATGATGAAGTAAAGGAAAAGGAGCTTGGTTACAACATTTTTTGATGACTGTGCTTAACCTGACTGCAAGGGCTTTGCTATAGTGCTGAATCAAAAGCTGGTCAGAAGTATCAGGATCTTAATCAGGAAGTCTGAAAGTGATCGCACCTATTCTCTGATCATAACAAAAAATTGCATTTAAATAGGCTCCTGAAAGGCAGCTAACATTGCAGTGATGCTGTGATTTGAAAGATGATACAACGTGAATTGAGGAAATAATACTATCTGCTCAGCTGATCGGGAAGCATCTTCCTGTAATAAACGTGTTCATTACCGAAAGCCGGTTCATTTGAGGAGTTTGGGCCGCACCTGACCTCCAAGGCCTAAATAAGTATCTCCTAAACCGCTCAAATGAGCAAGCTTTCAGTAATGAACACGCTTATTATTAATCGGGAGGAATTAATAAGGAGGAAATTAATCGGGAGAAACTTGCTCCTGCAGCAAGACAATGATCCAAAACACACTGCCAACACAACAAAAGGGCGGGGGGGAGTGGAGTGTTTTAGACTGGCTGAGTCAATCAGCAGACTTTAACCCAATTGAGCAGCATTTCACCTCCTGAAGACGAGACTGAATGGAGAAACCAACCCCCCCCCCCCCCCCCATCTTTTGCATTAAATAAATAAATAAATAAATAAATAAATAAAAGAAAAATGTCAGTTATAAAGGGTTGTGTAATCACTGGTGTGGTATTTCAGGTTACATCTCATTAAAAAAAAAAAAAACTAAAAAAAACTTTCTGCCATCACATCGGCAAGGACTTGACACCACACGAAGAAAAAAAAAAACAATATCGGTCCACCCCTAAGTGTTACTCCAGAAAGAGAAAAATCACCCACTAAGGCTTAAGCTGTGAAAAGCATTTACACCTCTGAATCCCTTGTTTCTCATCTTTTCTTCTTTTTCACCTTCTGCGCGTTTTCTTCGAACACTTCTTCTTCTTCTTCTTCTTCTTCTTCTTCCTCCACACTGATATCCTTCTCATTCCTCTTTCCTCTGCTTCCTCTTCCTAGTCCTCCTTTTTCTTCTAGTCTTTTCTCCTTCTCGTTATTGTTGCTGTCCTTCTTCCTCTGAAAAATGCATCACTGCAAAACCGTGAGTTGAATTCATTTGTCAGAACTGTAATTGAGATGAACAACGGGATCTAGCAGAGTTGGCTTCACTGTTTTACTGTCTCTTTCGTGCATATTTGCATAAACGGACTGTCCTTAGTTCGTAGTTAGCGCTACTGACAAAATTCATATTCTAAATATACTATTATTAAAAAGCTACATGTGCTAAACTCCCAACCACCCCCCGCCCCCCATCCCCGCCCCCATCACAGCCTCACCGCAACAATCCACCACTTTACATAGAAATAGGCTTGCGCAACATGGTTTATCTTACAAGCTTGCTGTGGTGAGACATGAAATATGGACTTCAAACAGTTGGATGTGGGAAGGAAATAAAGGTGGAGGGCCCCATAAAGCATTAAACCGCCATAATGAATTCATCCGCACGCATGCTTCACATGGAGGTCACTGCGGGGTTTTGGGGAGCTTTTCCAAAAATCCTCGGTTACTCTGTAATTCAAATAAACAAGCGCGTGTGTGCAGAGCCGCCAGTGAGAGCACAAATTCTAACGTATACTTGAGTTCTCAACTAAAATCTCTTTTGCTTGAACAGCAATGAAAACAAACTACGATACAAACTATGCAAATCTAGGCAAATGACATTTCCTGAACATCATTCTCAACTAGGATAGTGGACTATAAGAATTAAAAATCAATTCCACGTGTTTATGTACAGTCGTGTGAAAAAATAAGTACACCCCATGGAAAATGTTGTTGTTTGTTTGTTTGTTTGTTTGTTTTTTTGTGTCATATTTGGACAAGCAATCATTTGATCCTCTTTGAAACCTATTAATAAAGGTGATACACTCTATTAAATGAGACATACAGTTGGCATTTTGTATTCATTGTCACAGTTTAAATTAATAAAAAAAAAAAACATTATCACACCTTCAAATCCATACAATTAGAATCAGGTGTTCGGGATCGGGTGAAAGTGATTAGAACCTGCTTAGGAAGTGCAGGTGGAACCTGTGTTTATATTTATACCCCTCTCTCATATCTAGTGTCTGGTGTTCCCGTTGTTATTGAGGTGTGTGGTGTCATCATGCCAAGATCTAAAGAGTTCCGTAAGACCCTCAGAAAAAAAGCTTGTGGATGCTTATGAGTCTGGTAAGGGATTTAAAAAGATCTCCAAATTATCTGAAACACATCATTCCACTGTAAAAATAATCGACAAATGGCGCAGATTTCAAACGACTGGCAATTTGTCCAGGACCGGCCGTCCCAGCAAATTCAGCCCAAGAGCAGACCGTCTGATGCAGAAAGAAGTCTCCAAGAACCCCAGAATTTAATCACAGGATCTGCTAGTATCTACAACTATTGGTGTCAAAGTGCAGGCTTCTACAATCTGAAAGAGATTGCACAAATTTGATCTGTATGGGAGGTGTTTCAGGAAAACGCCTCTGCAAGACTACAGTTTTCCAACGAGCATATAGGCAAAGACCAGGCCTTTTGGAATAATGTGCTCTGGACAGACGAATCAAAGATAGAGCTGTTTGGACACAGTAACATCAGACATGCTTTGCACAGAACAAAGACAGCTTTTCAGGAGAAGCACCTCATACCAACTGTGAAGCACGGTGGTGGAAATGTTATGGTTTGGGGTTGCTTCGCTACCTCAGGCACTGGACAGCTTGCATTCATTGATTCAACTGTGAATTCTGCATCATATCAAAGAGTGCTTGAAGATAATGTGAGGCCGTCTGTCTGAAAGTTCAAGTTGAACCAAAAGTGGACTTTTCAACAGGACAATGATCCTAAGACTTACTAGCAGATCCAGTGATGAAATTTTGGGGTTCTTGGAGACCGCATCGGTCTGCTCTTGGCAGAATTGACAAATTACAGCCGTGTCGATATTCAGTATCACCGCACCCTTGCTCGTGTGATATTGCTTAAATAACTAATGCTTTGTTCATCACTATTAAATGATTAGATAATCGTATATACACACATTTACAATTCCATGAACTATCGACCGATCAGTCAAGACTTGTTAATTGTCAAATACTTATGAACTAATGATTTGTTCATGTATCGGTTCATGGTTCATGTACTGTACAGGATTTGTTCATGGAGGTTCTGAGCCAAGCACATGAAGATTCATGTCAGAGAAATCATTTTCAGTATTATTGCATTTTTTGTGGAAAATTGGAAATGGGGCATTTTGGCCTGAAATGAAGCTGAACTGAAACCAGTAAAATGTGATGATCGCTGCTTGTGGGGCAGATGAGTGATTTCAGCTGCTCTCGACCTGGCAGATATTTGGCTCTGTGTGTGTGTGTGTGTGTGTGTGCGAGAGAGAGAGATCTTTTTGGCAGTCCTTGATAAAAGTATACCCTTCATAAGTGCACCCCACTGAGGCTGCATAAGGATTTTTTTTTGAGCAAACTCTCTCTCTCTCTCTCTCTCTCTCTCACTCTTTCTGTGTGAGAAGCAGTATACGGAGACAATGTACAATTAAAGACAGTCAGAATAGACTACAGTACTGTATGTACAATACAAGAGGCGGATTGTGAAGAATACCGCTATTCTAGTCACTGTGTGTGTGTGTGTTATGTCCGTGCTGTATGGTTGTAAATGTCTTCATGTCTTTGACTCTGTGTGTGTTTGTGTTAGAGAGAGAAAGAGAGAGTGAGAGATAAAAACAAGAAAGGAAGGTTGTGCCTACATCGCAACCAAAACACAATCGAGACCGAGCTGCACTTCCAAACTGACTGCACAAAACACTTCTGCTTTATATTTTGTCTTACCTTTATTATTGAATTTAGTACTTTTATTCTGTAGTTTTATACGTTTTATCCATCTTTGTTCACTTATTCTGTATAGAGTGCCTTAATAATCGTCCTTAATTTGTACCTCTACGAGAACATCGCACAAGGAAACTCCCCCCATTAAAGTGTGAATTATTCACTAACGGTTGTCAGGATGTGAGTCTCCGTTTAACAGGATTTCAAACAAAAACACCGCTGTCTTCCAGCGTTTTTAAGGTCTTCTGCTGCTCAGTCATGTAGGTCTTCATAATAAGCTGCTCACATAAATTTGGGGAAGATTAAGGCTGAAAACATTTGTTGCCCGGATGCTGTTAGAAAATCGTGGCTGTAGGAAGTGTTTGATTTACAGGTTATTAGAATTACCCCTGGTTCCATTTGAGACCCTTTAGTTGCCTCGAAAAACATACTGAGGTAGGTCGTCATAGGCAAACGCAAAGCAGTGGTGCTTGGTGGCTTGGCGGTTAAGGTTCTGGGTTATTGATCGGGAGGGCAGGGGTTCAAGCCCCAGCACTGCCAAGCTGCCACTGTTGGGCCCTTGAGCAAGGCCCTTAACCCTCTCTACTCCAGGGGGTGCTGTATCATGTGCTCTGTGCTCTGACCCCAACTTCCTAACATGCTGGGGTATGCGAAGTAAAGAATTTCACTGCGCCGTAACGTATACGTGATTAATAAAGACTCATTAAAATGGATGTTTGAAGGCATCTCAGATTTACACATGACTGGATATTGTGTCTACAGGATGTCATTTATTCACTTGGCACGTATGATTTTAGTTGCTCTTTATTCCAGAATCTCAGTTGGAATCACTTCTTTCGATTATTAAAACAGCCCTGGTGGATAGAGTGCTTGCTGAAGATGAATGAATGAATGGTCTGTCTCAGGCTGGTTATCTAAGCATGGCACTGAAGATTGTAAAACGCTTAATTATAGTGCCATACTATTTCTTATCTGTATAATAGTCCGACAATAACTCCCTGGATTTTTGAAAGTGAATTAAAAGTGAATTCCTCTGTGCAAAAGACCTAAAAGTAAATGACTAGGCATATAAGAATCCTCTCTCTCTCTCTCTCTCTCTCTCTCTCACACACACACACACACACACACACAAAGGTCAGGACTACAGTCTACGTGATGTATTTAAATTCCCAAAACAAAAAAAGGTAGTGCTCAGAATACAAAATGAAGGAGTTCTTTGCAAGACCCACTCATCCCACCACCAGAGGGAATATTGACTCCACCCCACTTCCTCCACAACCATTTCCGGTGTGTAGGTTTATAAGCCATGTGCTTCATTGCGAAGTATTGCCAGTTAACCTGCCTTACCGAGTGGTTGTCTACTGATCTCGTTTTGCTTCTTGTTATGACCTTTTTGCCTGGGTTTCTGGATTCACATTTGTGGGTTACTTGTCTTTTTTTTTTTTTTTTTTGCCTGTTGGACTGTCTACCCGATACTGAACCCTGCGCGGTTCATAGACCATGTTTGAACCTGGTGTTTTGGGTTTGTTTAATAAAAGCTTCTGCAACATGGATTCCAACCCAGCATGAGTTCGTTCCATCGATAAGACGACTTCCTTTTTCACTGTAGTCGAAAATGTCTTTGTTCAACATTGTTTTTATTCCTGGGCGCACGGTGGCTTAGTAGTTAGTGGCTTAGTGGTTCACCTCACCCCTTCAGGATTGGGGGTTTGATTCCCACCATGGCCCTGTGTGTGTGCAGAGTTTGATTCATTACCATTTTTCCGTTTATTTAAAATAAAATCCACAAACTGAGTGTTACAAATACAAACTTCAGGCTAAAACTTTACAAAAATGTTTGTCCAATTATATAAGACTGAAAAGAACCCAATACACACACACACACACACACACACACACACACACACCAGAATATATATTATTCATTTAGGACTGTAGTTTCATTCAGTGCTTTTTATGCATCCATAAAAAATAATGCATAAATACTTATAAGTATAGTATAGTTATATATAAGTAAACTAATATATAAGTTTATATTATATAATAGTATTTATGCATGACTGTTTATAGAAGGTAACGCTGACAAACAGTAAACCGAAGAGAGTCATCGTCGGTGACCCTGGGTATTCGGCTACAGCTAGCGGCGTCGACTAGGAAGCGGCTTATACTTCCGATTAGTAAAAAAAACACGCTTGTGTTTCATCTGAGATGATATTATCTTTCTAAACTTTATACACTAGACGGTAGAGTACATAGTGCATAGTGTAAGTGTACAGTATGTCATTTGGGACCCGACTATAGTATTTAATCTCCGAAGCGTCTTTTCGGAACAGAGGTAACGTAACGAGTAAAAAAAAAAACCAGTCACAGATTCATTTTACGTTATAATGGCAAATAATATCCAGTCATTACAGACTGCACTGTGTGATCAAAAAGTTCTTTGGAACATCATATTGTAGAAGGAAAATATACATGGAAGAAAGTTGGAGTGAAGGTCAATGGTGTTTAAATGTTAAACAAGGGCTGTTATGGCTCAACAGACATACACACTGAGTCAGCATGACAGCTTCTCTATAGGGAGAGAGAAAGAGGTCTTCTTTCTCTCCGGTGAACTATCGTTCTCACCCTTCCTCCTCCGAAAGAGCTGCTCGTCCTAATCTCTGGCTCTTTTAGTGCCTTTGCTCAATATTTACGAGCCAATACTGTAGGTTTTTGTGACTTCCTTGCTTTGCATTTTTTCCCTCAAGTTTAATTGTACCTTAAGCTTCAGTCTAGGCTGAAAATCAATGTAGTCAATAGAGAAACCAAACGTTTATTTGTTGTGTGAATTATTTAGGGCCGGAGGACGGAGTTATTGCACAAGCTAGGACTTTAGCGATTGGTTTATGTGTAACTGCTATAAGAAAAGGCTCTCCTCTGAGAGGTGTCTATTTCTACTTGTAGATCACATATACATGGACACAGACTCTATCTATCTATCTATCTATCTATCTATAGTGCTATTTTAAAGTGATTTTTTTTTCTCCTGGTTTTTGTGGATATCTCATACTAAATAGTTTTAGATCTTCAAATGAAATACAACATAAAACAAAGGCAACCTGAATAAACACTCAATACCGTTTATTTATTTATATTATTGAAGCGAAAAAAAGTTATCCAACACCTATTATCAATGTGAACCGCTACAGTTGCAATCAAAAGGATTCAACCCCCAGTGCAAATCAGGTTTATTGTAAAAATGTACAGACTTTCAGCAGTTTGCGACGAACAAATCAAGCAAAAGCGATTGGAATAGTTCGACACGACGGATGATTCGAGTGGTTTGAACAAATTCAACTGAAAATGCAACTTATAATGATTTCTCCAGTCTGAAAGTTATTCAACCCCCTGAAGAGAATCCCTCACAACAGCACAGATATGCAAAACCGGTGTTGTCTCAAGCACACCTGATGCAACTGATCAAGGGCTTCATTAGTCACACCAGGTGTGCTAGAGCTGGAACACGTGAAATACCTGAACTGGCTAGGGGTTTGAGTGTACACTACATGGACGGGGCAGAAAAAGGAAGCTATCACGAGCTGCAACCAGATTTCTGAGAAGGCAGGTTGTGGAAGACCCTGGAGTGACTGCTAAAGAGCTGCAGCAAGACCTGGTGGGAACAGGCACTGAGGTTTCAGTGAGCACGGTAAGGCGCAGAAGGTTTCCATGCCAGAACTCCAAGACGTTCACCACTACTGACCCAAAAACACAAGAAAAGTCGCTCAAAATCATATAAATAATCCACAGAGGTTTTGGGATTCTGTTCTGTGGAGCGATGAAACAAAACTGGAACTTTTCGGCACGATGGATCGGCGGTATGTCTGGAGGGAGGAGAATGAAGAAAGAACACTCTGTCCACAGTCGAGCATGGTGGTGGCTCGGTGATGCTCTGGGGCTGTCTCGGTTAAATAAAGTTTCTCCTAGACAGCAATCAGATCAAATGGAAATTAAAGAAAACATCTCACAGCTTTTCATCCTGAGACAAAAGACCTCAGTCATCTCAAATATGTATCCTCTTGAGTTTTAGTAGAGCTCTCAACAAAGATCTGCCAAGTTAATGATGTGACAATTTCATTCAAATATTTGACCAAATTTCACATACATTTGGCTAATGTATACGTGGAAATACGTACAGTATACTTTAGATATATTTTCACGTCTACGTATACTTGAAGAGATTTTCACTAGAATATTTTGACGTGCTAGTTTAAGTACATGAAGAAAAGTACCCTAGTGTAGTTTTTATGTGCCAACATTTGTAAGCACACACACACACACACACACACACACACACACACACACACACACTGTTGTCCACTTAAATGAAAGACACTGAGTGACTTTACTGGTCCTTTAAAAGACAGTGAACAGCAGCTGACCCAAACACACACTTCCACTTGGCCGAGTTAGGCTGAGGTAATCGCCATGACGACCCTGCGATTTAGATCAATAAGGACATTTAGAGGTGCCTTTCACACACCTAACTATCTGTCACTGTGTGTGTGTACACACATCAGTCTGTCCATGTGACCTCAAGGCTACAGCTTTCAGTGAGTGAAAGTAACTCAGCCCAGCACTATTTATACCCAGAATATGCAATCCAACCAGGTGTGTGTGTGTGTGTGTGTGTGTGTGTGTGTGTGTGTGTGTGTGTGTGTGAGCTCTTACTCACTCAAAAGGATATTATTGGAGGATCAATAACCGTCTTCCTGCCATCGATTAGCTGCTTTACCCTCTGCCTGTATCATACCCTCTACAGGTCTATATTCATCCTTAATAGTTAATAGAATTATTATTTCAACCTTTTTTTTTTTTTTTTTTTTTTTTTTTTTTTTAAATCTATCAGCAATGTATGCACTTCTTAGCCATCACAGATCTATTAAGGAGCTACTATGTGTAAGAGTGATGCACAGGGCAAGTGTGGATCTTTTCTGACACGCTAAAGTTGAACCTAGTGGACAAAAAAAAAAAAAAAAGAAGAAGAAGAAGAAGAGCTTGATATCATTAGCTAGCTAATCCTTAGAGCTAGCTTCATTCCGTTTGCTTGCTAACAAGCAAATCTAAATTCATAACACTGAACTAAAAAACATACACTGATATATATTGTATAAATCAGGATCTGAGATGTAAAACTTAGTTTGTGGGTAAGCAAGGACATGCTATGACTTTGGATATGTGGATTAGCATGCTAATGCTTCGAGTTTTGGTTAGCAAGCTAATGCTATGAAGCTGAATTTGACCTTTAGCAAACTTGCAGAGGGTTAATTTTACTTTAGCAATAATATGTGCTCAGCTTTGCCTCAGGCTGATCTTGAATTTAACTGTTAAGCTAAGCTAAGTTTTTTTTTTTTTTTTTTTTTTTTTTTTTTTTTTTTTTAAAGATTTCAGGTTTGTTTTTTTGTTTTTGTTCTTTTATTATTTTTCTCTGGGTATTATGAGGGCTTTATGGGTATTATGAGGGCTTTGGGGCAAGATGCAGATAAGCTTAAAGGCTTTCTCATTAGCGCTAATTAATCTCGTTAATTGGGCATGTTACTGTGGAAACAAACTTTGTTTAAAATGAGCCTGTTGCTTATGTATGGAAAAATCATCCCCAGGTGAGCTGTGGCCTACAATTACCAAGTTTTTTCCCCCCAATAACAGTATTTTATTCCTCTTATAACACATCGATTACAATAATAATCCCCATACTTACATTTTATAATGTTTTAAAGAGTGACACGTCATACTTTTTAACAGTTTCTAGTTACATTTATTGCTGTGGAACATTCATGAGACAAGTTATTCCCTGTTACCACTTGAGTTATAAACAGTCATAAAAAAATAGCCTGTATATTTTTCTGTCTCTTTGACATAATAAGACAAACATTAAATGCAGGATGTTCCTGAGAAACCAAGAAGCACAAACCCTTCTAAAGACTCTCCTGTGCCAGGAAATGTACTGAAAGTGCTGAGACTGGAGGTTTCTTCCATACACACCTCCTCACAGGAAACAATAATATATTAGAACAAGCATTACTATATATCACAAATATATATATATCAATAAAATCTGAAATTCTAAACTCTCTTGTCATGTTCATCTTTTGCTGCATACCGAAATGTCTGCAGAAAAACCAATTAAATCGGCTTTGCCGTTCCAATAGTTTTGGAGGGGACTGTACATCGTCCAAGCTTTGTTTTCTGCTTGTATGATTGCTGGTTTTGATCGTTGCTGGTGTTGTCATTGTTGATTATCCTGTTTTAATGTTCCCTGCCTATGTTCCCTGACTTGACTGACCCTAATCAACACCATGCTGAATTTCCACATTTGTATCGTGTCTTCACGAATGCCATGTCACTGTTGGCTCACTAGTGCTTGATCCTTTTTGGCCTATTGGGAAAATGTCTTGTATTTTAACTTCCCCCACTCTGCTTAACCCTTAACTTCATTGTTCTCTCTCCAAAAGGTGATCCATCAGAACTATTTCCAAAGCTTTTTCCTTTTTTTTGTGAAGGTTATTAGAGGATAACATTTTGATCATTCGTAAAGGCTCTGTGAGATCAGAATGAGCTTTCTGGCTGAAGTTTTGAAGTTTGCTATAAATGCTTGACTACACGAAGTGAAGATGAAGGATAAATGCAGTTCTGCTCTGGAGCCTAGCATATGTTTCTGTCTAAACTGCTACCCTTCGCCCTTGGACATACTTTTCAGCCATTTGTCAATGCAAGTCAACCTCTTCTCATGGCAGAACATCGGTGTAATGGGATTTTTAAATGCTGAAAACCTTTTAGAGATTGATATATAGGGTAATGAAAGTCCTTCATTTTTAACATAGTATATTGCAATGCTAAAATTTGCCTTTTACTTTAATGGCTCTAATTAATATCATGAGCATTTTTATCTATACAGACCATATGCTAACCTAAATTAGTAGTGTTAGCTTTTTGGTTAGCCAGAATTAGTATGCCATCTTGTTGGGTTGTCACGATACCACAAACATATCTGACATATATTGGATCATTTTAGCCTATAAATAAATGACCAAGTATGATATTTTTGTCTCATTTATTTAACTGGGTTCCCTTTGTGTACTTTTAGGACTTTTGTGAAAGTCTGATGAAGTTTTCGGTCATATTTATGAAGGAAGAAATATCGAAAATTCTAAAGGGTTCAGAAACTTTCAAGCACCACTGTACATACCATGTGTTTGAGGAAGAGTTATGAAATACTAAAGGATATGATCAGTAGATCATTTTTTCTTTCCTTGTTTGCGATGAACCCCCCCCCCCCCTTGTCTCTGTCTCCCCAGTGAAATATGCATCTCTTTATTCGATAGCTAATCAATGATGCTCCCTGCTGACCCAGTACAAGTAACACTCCATCTTTGTCAGTTATGCCTACTGTGTGTGTGTGTGTGTGTGTGTGTGTGTGAGAGAGAGAGAGAGAGAGAGAGAGAGAAAGAGAGAGAAAGACTTGTTGCCCAGGCCGACATTTGTTTCCATGGACGATAAAGCTCTTGTTGAGCCCTTTTTAAACACAGCATGATATCTGTGTGTATGTTACTGTGTGTGTGTGTGTGTGTGTGTGTGTGTGTGTGTGTGTAATTCCTGCATTGAGAAAGCACACAGTGCCCTCCGGGTATGTCTGCACACTGGGGATCCTAGCTCAACATACACTACACTACGCTCTCTCTCTCTCTCTCTCTCTCTCTCTCTCTCTCTCTCTCTCTCTCTCTCTCAGACACACACACACTACCTGTCCCATTTGAATATGTGCTGTGAGGCAGATTCTTTCCACACATACAATCACATACATCACCGATCTCTCACATAATAGACTTTTCTTTACATAACGTAAGCCAGATAGTGTTTACTGTACATCTTATTGGCATTTAAAAAAAAAAAAAATTCGAAACGAAAAATGAATGAACCTATACAGACACAAAAGCAGCCTATTTTAATTTTTTTTTACTTTAACATCACGTCTATAACAGCTCTCCTTATTATGTGTTTTTCATTATAGCATTTATACAGGTAACAGGAAATAACCTGAATAACAATCACCTCAGAAATAATTCCAAAACCTTGTCCTATAACAAGTCTATAAGACACTATAGGATGAAAGCGTTTGACCTTCCATTACATTCTGTGCTGTCTCGATGTTTCCTTACCTGATCTTGCCCTATTATAGTCCTTACTGTTGTGTAAGAAGCAAATCCTGACAGTACTTACCTTGTTATGTTTCCTTTATATGTTAAAAAAAAAAAAAAAAGTAAGAAAAAAAAAAACAACATTAGACGTGAATGGGGGAAAAAAAGAGCAATATCCCTGCACAGGTAAGCAGTTCAGTATGAATAAAACCATATCAATGTTGACGTAGACAGACTAATTAAAACAGGTTCACCATTGTGAAGCCTATATTCTCCACTTGTCACTGTTTATTTCTGGGTCTGCTTTATTGATTGCCTGTGTAAGTCCTTGCTTGTGTGTTTTTGCGTGATTTTACGTAATTAATACAAATACCTTATTCAGAGGGAACGCTTCTAAAAATATATATATATATATATATATATATACATACATACAAATACAGATATGAATAGATGGCGCACTGTTCATTTGTCTTTTTTAGAAAGCTTGGATTCAGAGGACTGGAATCATTGGGGGTGCAACTAAAAAATCATGTCATCAGGAGGTTTTTACTTTTTTAATGCAGGAACAAGCGATCTGTCAGATAGGAAGCTCGCTGGACAAAGATCAAAGAACCTGCAGCGCTATGCAGATACTAGTCCAGGCTCTTATCTCAAAACTACTCTCAGGCCTCCCGGCCAGCTCCATCAAACCCCTTCAGATGATTCAGAATACAGCAGCGCGCCTCGTCTTCAACCAGCCCAAGAGAACCCATGTCACACCCCTCTTCATCTCCCTCCACTGGCTTCAGTTTCTCATGACTTCGTAAAGTACTAGTATTGATTTTTTATCAATGTCATGTCCTGTCACTTGGCTTGTCGGTCACACTGACAGTACAACAGAGCTACAAATTAGCACAGGGGAGAATGCCAATCTGTGTGCGAGTCTCAAAACACAAGGTTCTCTCCTAGGAATGCAGCAGTAACCACTCCTATGGCTTTTGATCACAGTACAAGAAATGAGCCCAGCACTTCTATTGCTGACCTACAGCAGGGTCAATTGCTAGAGACCAACCAAACCATCACATTCACCCTATGTGCCTCGGGAGTCTAGCCTTACCCCGCTCTTGTGCCCTTAGAAAATTGGCCTTCAGTTATTGTATTTTGCAATGAAGAGAGCTTGTGTAGCTTTAATAATCTCTGTCCTCACTAGCCAAGATGGCCACTGGGGGGGGGGGGGTGTCACTGCCCTCTGGCCTCATCAGTAACAAATCTACGCCAGATTTTAATCGTCTAGTCAGTGGACAAAAGGGCAGCATAGAGGTTGATGGCCTTACAGCAAAATGTCCATGTTGTGGCAGATTGTGCTAAGTCTGCATCCTCGTGGCAGTGAATCGATGGAATTAGGTTCTGTCGACGACAGTCTGATTACATGAATGCAGAGCGAGCACACCGCAATTCTGACAAGCCCAACCTGGACCAGCCAGAGCTCTGGGCCAATCCCAGCTGGCAGGGGTGAACAGAAAAGAACGCCAGCGCAGGTGTTTGTACTGTGGTGCAGCGGGCCAAATGTTTTAGAGGCTGCTCACTTGGGGTAACGGAGGCCGTCGTGAGCGCAGCAATCCTCCGCATATTTATCTTTCATTTCAAGACTTAAAGGTAAATAAAGATCTGTTACTGCAAGCAGCTCACGCAAGAACGTTTTGAAATGTCACTCCTCTTGGCAAGTCCATTCAAGACATGAATGAAATATCTTCTGCAGATGTAATTATCCGCCGTCATTACTGGAGCCTTCTTACTAGTATGAAGTATTATGAAAATTGAAAGTTACCGAGGGTCAGGTGAAAGGTTTAGCTTAACAATTAGGGATTCGACGAGCTTTCAACGATCGAACTATTTTTAGGGAAACCTAACAATTATGGCATGGTTATTTCTTCTGACGATTACCATTTAAAATTGCAAATAGGGAATTTGACACATTTAAATAAAGATACAAGAAGCTTGAGCTTCTATCCATCCATCCATCCATTTTCTGTACCACTTATCCTACACAAGGTCGTGCAGAGCCTGGAGCCTGGAGCCTATCCCAGGGGACTCGGGGCCAACCCATCACAGAACACAATCGCACACACACTCACACACCCATTCACACACGACAGACAGTTTGAGATGCCAGACAGCCTACAACGCATATCTTTGGACTGGGGGAGGAAACCACCGAAGCACGGGGAGAACATCAGGAGATCGTGAGATTGAATCCTGATATCGTCGAAGCCACGTGTGGCATGGAATCCGGGGAGAAAAATTAGCTGTGCTTTCTAGGTAGGAGGGGCGGTATACTCTGTCGTCCCTGTAAATCACATCAACACGAGCCGATTGTGATCTTCTGTGAGCTCATGCACGCAGAAGAGGGCAGATTTCCCTTCTTATGCTGTGGTGGGAAACAGCACGGCCGGCTTTGCATGTCTCAGGGGAAGCTGGTCGGTGGGGTGAGCTTCTGGTCAGTGGGAATTGGCAGACGACCAACGTGGGAGAAAATGGTGATGTAAAATGTCATGTCAAGATGAAAAGAAATTATCATATTTTTTTCCAATTCAAATGAATTCGGGATCTATTTCCGCTAGCAGAGCAAATAATAAACAGAACATTCGGCCACGTTGTGTCTGAAATATCACTTACTCAATATTAATTTCTTGTTTATAGAACTGTTATATAAAAGCACTGTGATATTGATAAAAATCAAGGTGCTATTTAACCTTGCTTCATTATAACACGCCAAACCGAAACCGCAAACAAAGGCATGGGTGCTATCACTGACGATAATGTGAAGTCGGCACTGAACGAGCTTTAGGTCGTGGCGTAATGATGTATGACATATAAAGTCTGAAAATTTCACGTCTAGTCAACCCGACAACTGACTGTGATTAATATTTCAGGCTTTCCAGAGAGCCTTGCCGCAGCAGTGCAAAACATCATTATACTTTAGGGTATTTTTTTTCCTACTGACTCAAGAAAGCTTTGATAAAAAAGTTATGTGATCTACTTGAAAGATGCAGCAAAGAGACAAGTTCAGTTAAAAAAAAAAAAATCCCAAAAAAACAAAAAAGCAAAAGAGCACAAAAAAAAAAAAAAAAAACAATCTCATGGACATCACTTCGGCATGGCAAGTAGAAAGAACTTTTTTAACGTGAGCCCGTACAGTTGGCTGTCGATGAGATGACCAAATCGATAACCATCCCGATTGATGATGAACCCGCCGTGCAAGTTTGTTTTCACTTTTTGGAAACCCATAAAGATATCCTCATATGAGGTTTTTCCTGAGTGCGGGTCCGAATCGCCCAGTCAGATGTTATATGACTAACGTGGAGCCTTAAACTGTTTTACCGGTACATTTGTATGGCATGGCAGCACCATTGCAGACTCGAAGCTCGATACCACTTCTAATTCTTTAAGGATCTGTTGGTACTAATGTGAATATAAGAGTATAGAGTCCTACTAGGACATGGCAGACGTGTAAGTAAGGGTAATGCATTCAGTCTGTAAACAGATACCCTATCATTGCAGCATAACAGAATTAGAGCCAGAGAGCATCATTATTCTATTACAGATAGACCTGTGGTTTGGGTGCAGTTCCCCTGGAAAGAAAAAAGTAGAAGGAAAGGTGTTCTGAAGTGCTGCAATGAAGGCATGATTGACAGATATTGAGGCACCTTAGCATGGCCAGAAGGGGCAATTTATTCATCAGTGAGAATAGTGAGTATATAGTCACACAATCTGTCACTCACTCTGTGCCCATAGTCTTTGCCATGATTGGGCTCTACTGTCCCTTTGCTGGGCAGTGGTAGCTCACTGGTTAAGGCATTGGACTACTGATTGAAATGTTATGCGCTCGAATCCCAGCATGCCGAGCTGCCCCTGTTGGGCCCTTGAGCAAGGCTCTTAACCATCGACTGCTCAGTTGAATAAATAAGATCAAATTTAAGTTGCTTTGAATAAAGATGTCTGACAAATACCATGACAAATGACCTATACCAGTTCAAAACATCCACAGTTGCTACAGTGTAACACCCACACTGATCAGGAATGCTAGTTTGATGATGATCCGATCAAAAAGATCTGGGGCAAGCCTGATTTTAGAAAGAACAGAACATCCCCGGGTCATGCAGAAGGAGGTTGATAAATCCAGGGGTCTTCAATCTTATCCGCAAAGTGCCAACTAGGCAGTAGTCACACCTGTTTCCACTTGTTTAATCAGTTCGTCTCACGCTCTAATAAACTCCTATTTGGCTGGAATGAAGGCCTGCAGCGACACTGGTCCTTTGTGAACAAGACTGTTGACCCCAGACTGGCACCCTGTCCAGTGTGTACCCCGCCTTGTGCCCGATGCTCCCTGGGATAGGCTCCAGGTTCCCCGTGACCCTGAAAAGGATAAGCGGTATAGAAGATGGATGGATGGATGGATGGACTGTTGACCCCTGGGTTAATCTATTGATTTAGTTGTACCCTAAAGCACAGGTTTCCAACCTTGGTCTTGGAGTACCTCCTGTCCTGCGCAATTTATCCTGTACATGCACCTAACACACCTGATTCAACTAATCAGCTAATTAAAAAGCCCTTCCTGAGTTCAAATTGGTGTGTTAGAGCAAGGAAAGCACTAAAATGTGCAGAACAGGACCAGAACAGTATTTCAGGACCAGAGTTGGGAACCAGTGCTCTAAAGGACCAATTGGCCAAATGCGTATTTAAGCAAACTGAGCCAGGGAACTCTGCAAAACTGTCTTACTGTCTTCCAAGTGCATGGTCATGAGGCAAGGTTATACGTCCTAAACCTGTTCATCTCGTCACCCTGTGAGTCATCTTGTGCCTCCTCTGGAACCCCGGCAGAGTTTGCTACCTGTCTCTGCAGGAAGCAGCAGCTGGCTTACCAGTCCAGCCAAAAGCAGCGCCAGCTTCCAACAAAAGGCCGAGTGGGACAAAATGGTGAACTATTTACCCTATCGGGAGAACTGGTCTGGCTGACTAAAACCGCACATTCTAAATGTAAAATTGCACCTTGCCAGAATACACATATGTTTTAATTTATTTGCTCAGACTGACAGGACATCAGACAGAACGGTTTACCCGGCACCTCCACACAGGCTGTCCGTTGTAATAGTTTGGAAATATACCCCCGATCAAAGTTTGAACATGATCAAGCGGCTGTGCACATCCTCTGTAATCCCAGGAGAACTGGGCAAGAGGCAGGAATATAGTACATCGTAGATTCGACACCAGTCCATCACAAGGATCTATGGACACACACTTTCACACACTCATTTACACATAGAGGCAGTTTATCCTAGCCAGTGGTCTCCAACCCTCTTCCTTGAGATCTACCTTCCTGTTCCAGGTCTACCTAAAACACCTGTTTTAGTTGAACAAGAACTTCTTAAGGCAATGATTAGAGGGTCAGGTGGGCACGATTATGGTTGGAGCTAAAGTCTTCAGGAAGGTAGATCTCCAGGAACATGAGGGTTGGTGACCACTGACCTACTGGCATGTTTTTTGGGAGGTGGGAAGAAACCGGAGATCCTGGAGGAAACCCACATGGACATAAAAGCTCTACAGAGACAGAAACTCAAGCTCAGGATCAAACACTACTACAACACTATTAATTCAATTTGATAGGTGTAATACCTGGATGTAGATTAGTTCCCAAAGGAGCAAGTACCAAAGCCAGCAGTAATAAGGAAAAACACCATGAAAAGCCATGAGGAAGAACCGTGAGAGGAACCAGACTCATGAGGGAAACGTTGCTCTCTCTCTCTCTCTCTCTCTCTCTCTCTCTCTCTCTCTCTCTGTCTCTCTCTGCTATCACTGTCCTTCATCACTCTCCTTACACAGTAAACACAGGTAAATACAAGCACACACACACAAGAGGATGTCTCCATCATCGTTTCTACTTCAGGCACACCATAACCATGTCTCACTTCCTGAGGCAACAAAGGCTGTTGATGTCAAAGCTGTCGGATTCAACTGTTTGTATATTTGTGACTTCATTTTAGGCAGAAATGTATGTATGTGTGTGTCTGATGTTCTTTTCAACAGTAACCTAATGCTGTGTTGAACCAGTGTGCACATGCCTGAAAGTGAAAATCTATTTTGTGTGTGTGTGCGCGTGTGTGTTTTAGGCAGGGGGTCTCAGGATTAAGATTTGTTTACCAGAGCGCTAATTCCTTGTTAGTGCTAGTGCTAGTCAGCGGGGTTCCTTTGAGTCCGATATCCTAAAATTCTCCCCCTTTCTCTCTCTCGCTCTCATACATTTCCCACCTCTTCCCCCTCTCTTATTCGTTCTCTTTCTTTTTGTCTGTTTTCCCTTGGTTACAGGATGTTATTTCTGTCCTCGTATATTTGATTAAAAAAGCAGTGCTAACACCTTAACCTCTAAGCTATTACGTTCCAAAAACACCACAGCAGCGGTAAGAGTATATCGTCCTACCTAATGTGTATTGCTTAGATATCTTTTCGTTTAACCGTTACTTTTATTTCATTCTGCCGGATACATTCTATCTAGTCCATGATTCGACTTCGGCACCGATTCGTTTACTTTTATGAAAACTATGGAGGAAAGTCACAGATGCAACGGAACCAACAGCACTGCGAAACAATTCTTGTATTGTCCAGCAAGGGAGAAAAACACAAAGATGAACCTCACTACTCATTCTTGTGCCCTATATTACGACGAACATGCACTTAGACAAGGCTTGAAATGGACCCACAGAGGCTAACAAATGAATAGTGCAGTCCAGTGTCTGTGTCCCATTAAATACAGCCACAAAAAGCGCTGCATCTCTATACATTTCCTCCCTCTGTCCTACCTGGATGTCCTAAAACATGTCCTTTAATCATTTGCTGAGATAAGTTCTCACGCTGTTAAAAATCTGTCCAAATCGATCAACTTATTCTGCTTCTCGTAAAAGCAGCCACGATGATGAGTTTGAGACAACGTCCTCATGCAATTTCAAATTCACTAGCGTACATGCTAGATTAGTTCATTAGTCTGGATAATTATACATATTTAATCAAAGGATCCATCCATCCATCTTTAATACCGCTTTATCCTTTCTTCAGGGTCACGGGGAACCTGGAGCCTATCCCAGGGAGCATCGGGGACAAGGCGGGGTACACCCTGGACAGGGTGCCAATCCATCGCAGGGCACACTCACATACACACTCACACACCCATTCATACACTACGGACACTTTGGACACGCCAATCAGCCTACCATGCACGTCTTTGGACTGGCGGAGGAAACCGGAGCACCCGGAGGAAACCCCCGCAGCACGGGGAGAACACGCAAACTCCGCACACACATGGCGACGGTGGGAATCGAACCCCCGACCCTGCAGGTGTGAGGCGAACGTGTATAGTAATTCTTTTGCTGGGTCACACTGTAAATAATCAGAACACCGCCTAGATCAACTGCTGAACAGAATAATTCACACTGACCGATATCAAAGGTGGTATCAGTGATCGTTCGGAAATACGCAATACAGTATAGGAATGTTTCTTGTCATATTTTGTGATGATTTCCTCACATTCCTGCCACTGTCTATGTGCTCATACGTACTGTAAAACTCTGGTTTCGGAGTTTTCCCAGGGTCCACGGGTTATTTTTTAAGAAAGTGTGGTCACACATTAATATACTGAGACCATGAATTAAGCTTCTCATGGCCATGAGTTAATATATTATTCAAATATAGTTATAAAATGAATATTTATTCAGATTTATTTCATGGCCAGGAAATACTTACAGCAGGAAGAACTCATGGCAACTGATTTAAATGTGTTTTAAAATGAGTGAGAAATCAACAGAATTCTCACATTTCAGTGATCTATATTGTATAATATTTCTAGATTTTATATATTTTTTTTCTAGAATGTAAATTTCTACAGTTTCTGTATGGTTTTGTGTGTGTGTGTGTGTGTGTGTGACAAATAAAATGTGAAGTTGAATTTGAATTAGACCATGATGACCACAAGAACGTATGAATGGAGATGATTGATGATTGAAGAGCAGAGCAAGCTGAACACTGAGGAACAGACGAGGTGTGTGTGAGTAGTGTGTATTAAACACTCGGACCCGAGTGTGTGATTGCCAGTGAAAGGAATCAGAGAGACAGTGTTTAGTTACTATCAGGTTTACACTGTATGTGCGTCACTCTGTTATTACCAAGGTCATCATCCTACAGGCCTGAAAGGTGTGTGTGTGTGTGTGTGTGTGTGAGAGAGAGAGAGAGAGAGAGAGAGAGAGAGAGAGAGAGAGAGACTGTGTGTTTGTTCTTCTGGGATAAATTTGTCATGGCACGGTCAGGATGTGGCCTGTCTTCATAAGTCAGTCAGATGGAGCGGTTCTGTTTTCATATATAATATATAGTGTACAGTGTGTGTGTGTGTGTGTGTGTGTGTGTGTGTGTTCCAACTTCTCAATCAGTACTGAATATGAAACAATGGTGATGTTTATCTGATGAGGTGTGTTTGATCAGCTGCTCCAGCATCTTTGGCACTCCTACACACACGCACACACACACACACACACACACACACACACACACTCACACACACACATACGCAAATATGATATACCATAAAAGTGAAAATAACAGCTGCAGCAAAGGAATATTAATATTAATAATAATAATAATAATAATAATAATAATAATAATAATACAGGTAATTGTATTTAGTTGCTTGGGGTGCTGGTCCATTATTGTCTCTCACTTTTCTTAATATCCCACAGTCCTGTAATGTGTGTGTCTGTGCGTCTGTGTGCTTAATCTGTTCAGATTAGGGATTAATAATGGAATTAGGCATCATCACTGGATTATGCTAACCCCAAATGTCTTGCTGTGGTCATGTGACCAGGTTATGCGAACTTGACATTCACTCTCTCTCTCTCTCTCTCTCTCACTGTGCTTTTGGACTGCTGTTTAATGATCAGTGGTCATTGTTATGACGTGGGTCAGATCTATTTCCAGATAGATACACTGAGCCAGTGCCATCATGTACCCAATCTGTTCTCACACACGCATTGTGACTCCTGGCACTCACAGGTCAGCATTTAGAGCGTCATTTGTGCATCTGCGTATGACTGATTGAGTCCCTTTTTCCTCTTATTTTGCTCTCTCTATTCCAGTCCTGGAGAGCGAGGAAAAAAAACGGAAAAAAAAAACGAGCAAAGGAGAGAGCGTGTGTCATCCGGATGAATTAGGCCTCACGATGCGCAACAGCTGAGCAGAATCTGTCTCAGACATTACTCTTCAAACTGCTTTACATATTAGGAAGCAACGTCATATTAGGGCGTTTGTTTGATTAATGAGTTCGAATATTAGGAGGTATACAGTCACAGCTTCAGCCTCTCTGCCCATGGTGCATGTGATCTGTACGCTTTTTCTGACCACAACCTTCAGAATGACGAAGGCTGCAATCCGATTGGCCCTTTTCACATCTGAGGAGTTCATCGCAATCGTAATTTCGATACGATATTGTATTCTACAGTTATCGAAATACAATTAAACAATGTCGATCGGAATGGGTTCTCTTCTGTGTCTCTCAAGGGTTCTTCCTCATGCTGACAGGGAGTGCTGTTATAGAAAAATATCGTCAATGAGGGTCACTCCATGAAAACCGCAGCCATTCATATGTCTATAAATCACTGGCGATAATAATATATAAATATAATATAAAAATAACTGGTAATAAAATGCAACACTGCAGAGTGTTGGTAAAGATCATCATTTTTTTTAATTTTTATTTTTTTGCTTTAATTCCTACCTTTTCCTGTACTAAAAGTCTTTTAACTATTTTAGTACAGATGCTACTTAATAGTTATCTACGGGAATGGTTGTTCAGGGTCACGGCCTGTTTTGGGTGAAAGTCGTTGCAAATATACAGTTGTGCTCATAAATTTACATACCCGTGGAAGAATCTGCAAAATGTTAACAACGACTCATTTTGGGATTTGGGAGGGATCATTAAAATTGCACGTTGTTTTGTATTTAGTGCTGCCCAGAATAAACTATTTCACATCACAGCTCACAAGACGCGTTATCTGTCGTAACATTATCGTTTAAAAACCGTATTCAAGCGTTGCCTGTGTTTTCATCTTAGATTTAGTTTTAATTTCGGGAACGATTCAGTGTGCGATATACACAAAAACAGAAGAAATCAGGATGGGGGGGTAAATACTTTTTCACAGCACTGCGCAAAATGAATCCACACCCCCTGACCAGTCAGATTGTGGAATTCAACAGCGCTGTGATGTACGTAAGGAAGTTATACGTTTAACGTTGTTAACTGATGGAATAGAAATAGGATTTTGTGTTTTAGCCCTCTCGGTGGTGAGTAGAGAGACAGTCAGAGTTGAAAGGTGGAGAGAAAAGAAGGAAAAAAAAAGAAAGCAAGTGTGAGACAGACAGGGAGAGACAGAAATAGATGGGCAAAAGCGACTTAAGAAGAGAAAGACCTTGAAACGTGGACGACGGAGGTCCAGAGAAGGAGGCTTTAAATAGCAGGGACTGTAAGTACATGTTTAGTGGCACATTATTCATTCCATGAACGAGAGCAGAGAGCAGCCTAATGAGATTTGAGTTAACCTGTGAGTCGGTGTGTTTAAACACTTTGGCAGGGTAACAGGGCCAAAAGGAAGTGATCATTAGGCCCTCTGGCACAATGTGTGCGGAGCGTGTGCGTGTGTGTGTGTGTGTGTGTGTGTTTAACACGGTCAGAGTTGTAATGTGCTTAACGAGGCATAATTCCTTTAATCACTGAAGGTTAATTTGCCCTTGTTCTGTCCTCAAAGATCACACACACTCTCACCTTCTCTCTCCTTTTCACTCGCTCGCTCTTTTTTCCCCCTCCCTCTTAATTTCATCTCGATTCGGTGTGTCAATGTATAGCTCAGCCAAAACAATACAGAGACGAGTGTGTCTTCTGAGCTTTCTCCACACCATTTATCCATCCCTACGCTGACTCTCTTCCAGCTGTCACTCTTACTTTCCTTCAGTCAATCATGCTCTAGTTTGGGTCCCATTTTTTTTTTGTCTCCACCTCTCTTTCCTCCAGTTTTAAATCCAACATAGAAGAAACGGTGGCTGCTTCATGGTGGACTCAGTCGCAGAATGTAAAGCAAATATACGACAGCGTTTCACTGAGTTGGTAGAGACTCATCTATAAGATGACGAACACGATGGCGTCGGTGACGGGATTAGCATGAATGTTGAACCTTTTGAACCTGATGTTTTAGAGCAGGGTGTATAGATGAGGAGATTAGCTGACTAAAGGACTAAAGCGCCGCTGCATCAGTTTCTTTAGGCAGAGATGACCGAGAGCTAAATCCTACTGGCGCGTCTATCAGCAGATAGTCAAATGGCATTGTGGGTAATGTAGGAAACTAATTAATCCAACTAAATATAGCCCAAAGGAGCCTGAAAGGCTCATAGAGTTTCATGGGGCAGGGGTGGTTCAGTGGTTAAAGGCTGATCAGAAGGTCAGGAGTTCAAGCCCCAGCACCGCCAAGCTACCCCTGTTGGGCCCTTGGGCAAGGCCCTTAACCCTCAGTTGTATAAATGAGGTAAATGTAAGTCGCTCTGGATAAGGGCGTCTGCCAAATGCCATAAAATGTAAATTACAAACTAAATCTTGGATGCCACTGATCGCATGTTCATTATATACACCAATCAGCCAGAACATTAAAACCACCTGCCTAATATTATGTAGGTCCTCCTTGTGTCGCCAGAACAGCTCTGACCCGTCAAGGCATGGACTCCACAAGACCTCTGAAGGTCTGCTGTGGTATGTGTCACCAAGACATTAGCAGCAGGTCCTGTAAGATGCGAGGTGGAGCCTTCATGGATCAGACCATCACAATTTGGCACGTTTGGGGATCTTACTGCCAGATCCTACTACATAAAACCTTATTACTTTCATTCTGGACTGCATTCAGTTACTAATGTCTAGGCATACCATTATAATTATTATTTATTTATTTATTTATTTATTTTTTTTACATTTATTTCCCACAAAAGTACGAGTGAGTAAAAAATTCTCATTCGAGCCTCTTAATTTTCATTCTTGACGCATCATCCTTCCTCTTACTGCAGCAGGATGTGTGTCTGTGTGTGTTTTGTTAACGTTAACAGATCTATTTGTGCACTGTTATATTGATTACGTAACCAGAGGTCACCACTCGGGGCCAGAGATCAGCTGCAGTGTGTTTTGTGCAGCCAAGTGTCTTTGAGAGGACAGTAAAGGACATACATTTTTAGATGTATACACACACACACACACACACACACACACACACACACACTCCCTCTCTCTCTCTCTCTCTCTCTCTCTCCATTTGTAGGATCACTTGATATGAATATGAAATATTGGATGTATAATAATATTAATAATAATAATAATAATAGTAAGAGAAAATGCTGTTAAGTGTCCATTAAGTGTGTCTGTGAAAAGAGTAGACTGTATGGAGAGACGGATATACTTTTGATTCGTTTTCTCATTAAGTAATCTGAGAAAGTGCTGAAAGAAATGATAGACTGCAGCCGGGGGCAGTTGAAAGAGTTTGTTAAATATGAACAGTATTTACAGCTGTTAATACTTAAGCATCTGATCTGAGTAGCACAGAGAGTGAACATAGGGCCGGTTTTCTTATATGGGCACTTTGCTCTCCCAGAAGACATTGTCCATCACATGTTTGAAGGGCATTCATGGAAATGCTAGGTATGATTACCAGCCAGAGGCGGAACAGGCCGGTGGAGAGATTGAACCAAGAGCTGGTGCAGTGTCTCTGCGGAAATTGTCATGACAGCCAGGGAATAGACCACACTGCGTTCCAGTCCTATCAGACACGAATGAAGATCTGAGTCTATAGTCGGCGAAGACCAGGCGACGTTTTTGTCCGGTTTCAGTACAGGTGTTGTACAGGTGTTCTTAATAAAGTAGTCGATGAGTGTATGTATTAGCACAAACAGTAAAATTCCATAACCTCTGTCCAAATTCTATTAGGCCTCTAAAAGGAATGGAATTGAGTATTTTTGTCTAATATGTTTAGGGATAATATGGCGGGATTTGAACGTAAGTAACGTTAAAATGTTGGTTCTGCTTAGAATGAATCACATGGGTTGTTGTTGTTGTTGTTGTTGTTGTTGTTGTTGTTTATGAGCAATTTGATGTTTTTTTTTTCAGGCTTGCAAGCATGAGCTGTGATTGGTCGATTTTTAAGCATCTCGACTCATCTGAAACAGACAGTTTTCACCGAGAGGAAACCTGGAGATTTAATAATGGCGAGAAAGAGCACGGGAGGGTGAGTGACAAGCGTGTGCGTGTGCATGATGTGAGTTGCCGAAACAGCAATAGCAAAGAAAGGCTTCAAAGCCAATCAGAGAGTCTCCTGGGTAATCTGTTATCCTGGTTCAAAGCGCTGCACAGTGAATGCTAGTGAGGCTAAAGTGTCTGTGTGAGACGCAGCGTGAGTGTAAGTGGTGTGAGTGGGTGTGTGATAACAAATTCATAACCGTTAACTCTTTGTTACTTTCTACAGGATCCGATTCAATCCAAAAGAAGTCCATTTCCAGTGTATGGTCAACTCCAGAATTACTGGCACCCTTAATAAAACTGAACATATTAGGAATGTTATGAAACATACTGGTTTTTTTTTTCCTAGTAAGGTGCAGCCGTGGTGGATCCGGAGCCAATCGCATTAACACTATGAAGGTGATGCAAGAATACACCCTGGATCCATCGCAAGCACCATACACACACTCGTTCACACACTCGCGCACAATTAGGGATAATTTAGCGTAACCAATACCAGCATGGTTTTGGGAGGTGGAACGAAACTGGAGAACCCAGAAACCCACACAGACAAGGAACCCTGGAGCTGTGAAGCAGTAACGCTACCCGCTGCACCGCCACGCCACCCACAATGAGTGATACGGTATATTTAGCTTAAGCATACGGGGATGATGTAAACTTTTATTTTAACCTCAGTGAAACTTTACTGCCAAAGTTGTATTTGATGGAGTGCAGAACACTGGTTTCAAATTTATTGGCACCCCTCCAATTTGGTATCGCCTATGCTGGAGAGAACACCAGCACAGAGTTTCATCATGTAGTTCCTAACAAGGTAGCAGACACTCGTAGGGAACAATTTAAGCTTATTTATCTAGTTGGGTTTCCGTATGTGGAATGTCCCCTTTAGTTCAGAAAGTGGAGACAGGGTCTAGGGTTTGATCCCGGGCTTGTGAGTGGACTTTTGCATTGTCTTCCCGTATCCATGTCATCGTCTTCTGGGTTCTCTGGTCACATTCCATCGCCCGGATACCTGCTAGTCGGTGGAGTGTGTGTGTGTGTGTGTGTGTGTGTGTGTATGGTTGGGTGCATATGCGTGTCCATCCGGAGCGTATTATTGCGTTGCACCCAGTTTTCCCGAGTTAGGCTCCAGATCCATCGCAACCAAAGATAAGATTACTGAAGATAAACAAATAAATACAATACTTATGAGGATTATTATTGTTATCGTCAATGCAAACAGTGTATTAAAGGTAAACCGATAATAAACTCTTATACACACACTATCAAACTGTCGTTTTGGTTGGTAGTGTGTGTAACAGCTTTAACATGTGACTGAGAGTTTGATAGTGTGTGTGAGAGAGTAACCTAATTGGTTAGGCAAAAAGAAAAAGAGAACTGTACAACAGCGTATCCATCATCGCAGTGCATATTTTGTCATGAATGGTGTAGGTGTGTATGTGGTCACAGATATTTGGCCAGGTGATTGAGAGCTCTATTTTGGATCTAAGACTTATTTTGTGCCAGTGTCGTTGCATTGGGAAGACATTGATAAAGTGTTATTCAACGTGAGGCTGCATACTGGTGATCTCTCCCTCTCTCTCTCTCTCTCTCTCACACTCTCTCACACTCTCACACTCTCTTTCTCTCTCGGGCACACATACACACGCATATTTTTGCTGTCTGAAGGCTAAAGGTCACATGTCCATTCTCACCCAGGCCTGCTAACATGACTTACTCATTTACTGGTTGTCTCCATTGTGATGATATACATCTCCCTTCGTGGACTCCGCCTCTCACAGGAGAAAGAACGCGCTCTATAATCCTCTTTAACTCCCAGTACTCTTGTCCAGGTCCAGACCTACATATATTCCCCACTGCTGTCACTACTTTCCATTTCTATTAGCTTTACTGTAGTTCCTGAATAATTCATAGGAGCTTCTGAATCATACACTTAAGGATTAATTGGGAGACTTTCTATAGATCATCATATTATACAGTCATGTAAAAAAAATTAAAAAAATAAGTACACCCCATGGAAATTGTGGGCTTTTTTTGACATATTTGGACAAGCAAACATTTGATCATCTTTGAAACTGTGCCTATAAATGAAGTTGGTACACTTGAAAAATTGCTGCTTCAATCATTTATTCAACAGAAATATCAACATATGTGATATTCTTCTGTGGAAAAAGTGAGTACAACCTTGGCCTCAGAAGCTAGTATTGCCCCCTTTAGCAGAAATAACTCCTTGGATGAGTTTTGCGTAATTGTCCACCAGGCTTGCTGGAATTTCTGACCACTCTTCCATGTAATATTCTTTCGGTTGCAAGATGTTTGAGGGTTTTCTTGCATGCACGGCCCGTTTCAAACCCCCCCACAACGTTTCAATTATGATTCAAATCTAGGCCATACCATAACGCTCTGTTTCTTCTTTTTGAGACATTGCTTGGTGGATTTGCTCGTGTGTTTAGGATCATTGTCCTGTTAAAAGCTCCACTTTCAGTTCAACTTCAACTTTCAGACAGATGGCCTCACATTATCTTCAAGCACTCTTTGATATGATGCAGAATTCACAGTTGAATCAATGAATGCATGCTGTCCAGTGCCTGAGGCAGTGAAGCAACCCCAAACCATAACATTTCCACCACCGTGCTTCACAGTTGGTATGAGGTGCTTCTCCTGAAAAGCTGTCTTTGTTCTGCACCAAACATGTCTGATGTTACTGTGTCCAAACAGCTCCATCTTTGATTCGTCTGTCCAGAGCACATTATTCCAAAAGGCCTGGTCTTTGCCTATATGCTCGTTGGAAAACTGTAGTCTTGCAGAGGCGTTTTCCTGAAACACCTCCCATGCAGGTAAAATTGGTGCAATCTCTTTCCGATTGTAGAAGCCTGCACTTTGACACCAACAGTTGCAAGACTTACTAGCAGATCTTGTGATGAAATGTTTAGGGTTCTTGGGGACTTCTTGGGCTGAATTTGCTGGGACGGCCGGTCCTGGACAAATTGCCAGTCGTTTGAAATCTGCACCATTTGTCGATTATTTTCCTTACAGTGGAATGATGTGATTCAAATAATTTGGAGATCATTTTAAATCCCTTACCAGACTCATAAGCATCCACAAGCTTTTTTTCTGAGGGTCTTAAAGAACTCTTTAGATCTTGGCATGATGACACCACACACCTCAATAACAAAGGGAACATCAGACACTAGATATGAGAGGAATATAAATAATACCAGTTCCACCTGCACTTCCTAAGCAGGTTCTAATCACTGGCACCCGATCCTGAACACCTGATTCTAATTTTATGCATTTGAAGTTGTGATAAATGTAGGCGTGTACATACATGACTGATCTATTTTTTTTTTTTTTGGTTAATTTAAATGGTGAAAATCACTTTTATTAAAGCACACCAATTATGGTTTTGAAACATGCCCAATTTTGTTTAAAAGCTCTCACACAGTAGATTTACGTGCATCCGAAGTCAAGAAAAACACTTTAACGTGCTCATCATTTAAACCGCAGCGTTACCTTTTTTCCCCCAGTGTCACAAACGACTCGTTCAATGATCCGTTCTAAAGGATTCGTTCTAAACTCCTCCTTTCAGAGAGCATACTCTGCTCTGATTGGTCAGACGTCCCAGTCTGTTTTGATCGGTTGACCGCTGTCAGCGTGTTTCAAAAAGGAAACGCCCACGACCGTAATGAGTTTCAATTCCACCTGAAAAGAATTAAGACCAGAGGCAGGGTTTTTTTTTTGTTACAAACCTAAGTAGATTTGTACAGGAAGTAAAGTCTGGAATTAATAACGACTCGTTTCGGCTGTTCAGAATCGCTTCCTTCTTTTGGGAGTCGAAGCACAAAGAAAACGGTGTTTTACAACACTTTAACACGGATTTTAGTTAAAACCCAGACAAGCCAAAAGTGTTGTTTAGGGTTATGTACGGGTGTATAACATTAATTAGCTGCATTATTAATTACGTCAATGGAGGGTCCTCACAAGGATAGTACAACAAATGTGCGTGTGTGTGTGTGTGTGTGTGTGTGTGTGCATGAGAGCAGTGAAGCGTCTCATACAGAGACACTAGAGGCTTGAAGAAAGTCACACTTTTTCGTGTACATGTGTATGTGAGAAAGAGGGAGAACCTTTGGTAAGTTTGAGTTTCTATTTACTTTTCCTTGTGTCGAAAAGAAAACACATAGTCATCTCTGCCTCTCTTCTTTTCCCCACAAGAACAACGAGAGAAAAGGACAAAGAAACGGACAGAGAAAGAGACAAAGCGAGAACGAGTGACGTCCTGGAAAGAGGAGAAACTTACAACAGAGGCAACGTAAATTCATCATAATTTCACACAGTACTGTCTAAAACTCTCGATCTAAACTAACCAATTTCTTATTGTATCATTTATCAGTTTAATTCGTTTTTATATATATATATATATATAGATATATAATAAACCACACTTTTAATACAGTGTTAACTGTTGTCTCGGATACTGACTCAATTACTGTAGTCTGCTCTGTGTTATACGTTGTTGTTATCCCACAGTGCTGTTAAATACTTGATTCTGATTGGCTGACAGACGTTCTGAGGTGTGCGATCATTTTTCAGTAAATGCACAGCTGAAGTAGTTCCGGTCAGATCTTGACCGCATTACAGTTCCATATCACTTCGTCAAGTTCACTGAAATAATGGAAGCGTTAGCCTACGCACATTTAACCACAGATTAAATGATGGACGATTTCGATTTTCCAGAAATAAGTAAGTAATAATCGACGACCGTTGAATTATTAGGAAATAATGCGCACCCAAGGTGTTAATGCGGCTTCGTGGTGAAGCGCAGGCTTGACCTTATTGGAGCGAGAGAGAGAGAGAGAGAGAGAGAGAGAGCATAAGAGAGCACGTGTGACTGCTGTAACGAAAAGCCGGTGAATAAGCATTTATTTATTTGTTGTATTTTCTGCAGTAATAAAAACTGCCGTGAACAAGTAGGCCTATCGACATTTATTTATTTATTTGTTCTATTTTTATATTTTCAGCATGAAACAAAAAAAAAACTGTCCTCTCTCTCTCTCTCTCTCTCGCTCTCGCTCTCGCTCGCTCTCTCCATTAACTGCATATCAATAGTTGAAGCCTCCATTACTAGCTCTAAAATAACGTATTAGCATTAGCGTAAAATTAGTTCCACACACAAGAGCATTTTAAGGACAAAAACCTGACAAATGTCCTGAAATAAAACATCTGAACAATGTCTTGAGGTGCAATTTACCGCACTGACCATAACAACAACAACAACAACAACAACAACAAACATAGGAAACGCTATCCCTAGCTGAATCAAGCGAACAAGTGCGCTAATGTTAGTAAGATACCTCACCCAAATACTAACTCAAGACACTACAACTGACTGTATAAGCAAAAAAAATATTCCTTTTACATCGCAACAAGGGCCCTCTGTGATGAATTTCTTCCTATAGGGTTTAATTAACACCCACCCTGTTGAATTAACACGTTTATTGCAAAGGACTCAGAAATACTTGACACCTCTTAGATTACATCGAACAGGCTTCACCCTTCTCTCCATGTCATCCGTTGCTGTTTCCTAATTTCAACCCAATAACACGAATGATAATTGGACTTTGTGATCGCCGCTCACAGGTACGTAAATTATTATCATTTTCCTCAATAAATAACCGACCGAGTATAATATTTTTTGCCTCATTTGTTTAATCGGATTCCTCTTTGTCTACTCAGGACTTGTGTGAAAATCTGATGATGTTTTAGGCCATATTTATGCAGATAGATATAGAAAATTCGAAAGGGTTCGCAAACTTTCAAGCACCATTGTACATCCCTAGCATGTACCGTGTGCAGGGTGCCTGCCTGTGTTCCCCGGCTAGGCTCCTGATCCACCATGACCCTAACAAGAATAAAGCGATTACTGAAGATCAATGACCATTAATACCAGTAAAGAAAGAAAAGAAAAGAAAAGAAAGGACTTCAATAATCAAACCTCTTGGACTAGTCGTTCCTCTGTTAAAATTGTGTGCACCTTTTTATACCATGTTTGAGGATCCCGAAAATAACATCCTTTCAGCAACCTCACCAGCACCCTCAAATATCACCGAAATCCGTCTCCCGTCTTAATTTACTTCTTTCCTCGGCTCGCGTTTAGCTCGAGCCTGCTGAATGCTTTCCTTTTATTGGCTCACTATTGCAACACCCGAATAAATTAGAGCATGTGTGCCACGTATATTAGATGTCGTACGCTTTTACGAAGTTAGAGCCCGCACCGGGAGTCGGAAAAAAAAAACCCCTGTAATTGTACGTACGCCTTCTTTTTGTGCTTGTGCTATAGTCGCAAAAAAGATTCCCACAGTGTACATGTTTACCGGACTTTCTAAGAGTTCATTTGATGCTACAGGTGTCAGGTCTTTCCTGTCGTTGTTTTTGTCGTGAACCCGACTTTCCTGGCCCTCACGTTATAAGATAATATTAATACTACACGATGTGATCATATAATATGTGGTTTTACCAGATTCTTGAACACTGGGTGTATTCACTTCTGTTATTGCATGTGTGTTCGTCCATGTGGAGACAGATGGCGTCTGGTGTCTGGCTCAGACGTGCCGCCATCTGCTCACACACAAATCAAATAAAGCATGTTCTTATTGACTCAAAGCAATAAAGACAGTAACACATAGACGGAGGTACTAATTGAGTCAATATGAGACAAGTAAGCCGTTAACACTGTCTGTTCGTAAGGGGCATTCGTCGGCCTTTACCCGTCACGTTGCGCGGAGACGTATGACGTACGAGCAAATCTGTGTCTTATTCACGGACGTGTGACGTCAAAGCCGTGATTCGATCGCAAATGATGAACCCGGTTCAGCTGCGTGCAAACAAGCTCCCGTCCGTCAATCCCATATGCTCATGACGTGACCCAATTTATACGTGTACGTCGAATTTACGTGACGGAAATCACACTGATTTATGCAGTCCTGGCGATACCGAGGCAGTAAAGGCAACGCATTCGGGAGGCTATCAAGAGCCGGGGAAAGAAGTAAATGCGAGTGTGAATGTAATGTACTTTCATACGAGCCCGTTAACCACTGCTGTGGAGTGTGAGATCGCGAATTAATTCGATGCTGAACACGGACACCCCCGAAACAGGTGGACGTTCCGTTTTAAACCGAATCTGAAAACAGTAGAAACCTACAGATCTGGATACTGATAGTGGCGGTGTCACAAACAGGAGAAGAGACACGTTGATCAACTGAACAGGATTTTTATCCACAGAACGGAAGACCTATTTGCGGTAATCAAGCGGGTGAGTACACGGCGTAAGAGGTTCTTTTTTGATCGGCGTGAACAGGTGAGTGAACGGGACACGCCGTTCGATATGGATAATCACACTTGACTGAAGAATCGTTTCCGTGTTTTTTTTAATAGGATGAAGCGTTGAGGGCAGAGGAGAACCGTGGATTCGGATGACGTTGAAGGGGAGGAGTAACCGTGAAGGAAGTCAGGTAAGTATACTCTCATGCTGAGACTGACGAGACCGGACGACGGTTTCTTGAGTGGGATCTGACAGGTGTGGCGGGTTAATACTCAGGTGAACCGGTAGTTGGAGCTGAAGGACCCGGTGTTGATGGGATGCTGGCTGAATCCGTGACCGGCGTTGTCTTACACACTCCGATTATAGATGTGAGCTTAATTATAGAGGTGATGAAACTGATAAATAAGGAAACAAAGTTTGCCTACGCTTGCTTTCTTTGAATAGTATGTCTTAGCTGGAAAAAAAAAAAAATGTTTTTAGTTAGATAGGCTAAATGAAGTAGGTCTAGTCAACTAAAGCCGAGCATGGTCTCGAAGTTTCATCGTTTAGAAATAACATTTCAGATTCTCTGCTCCCCCCCCCCCTCCCCCCACCATTTAAAATGAATGGGGTACGTTCTTTGAAGTCTTGCGACTGTGACCATCCATCAGTGTGTTCTTTCTCTCTACAGAAGGGTGACTGTGTCCTTGATGACAGCTCTCTTAACATGTCACATCCTGTCTGATGTGAGTTTGTGTGTGTGTGTGTGTGTGTGGGTGTGTGTGTGTGCGTGTGTGAGTGACATGCTTTTTCCCTCTGCATTAAAGAGACATTAGCAGTGAAATATTCATGTGAAATATGGCGTGGTTGGACCGGAGCAGTTCCAAGGCCAGACATACATTACTCACACTCCAGAAATTGCAGACACACATGCTCAGTCATCCTCGCATACATTTTCTCCCACACACACACACACACACACACACACACACACACACACACACATTAGTCTTCCACCATTCCAAGGAGTCAAAGCATTCACTTTACATATACAGATGAAAATGAGAACGCTGGTGGGATGGTCGTCGTTCATTCACTAGAATTTTAGCATAATTTGTAACAATTCAAATTTGAATCGATACATAATTTGTATCGATTAAGCATAAGGCTTTAACGTGAGGACGTTTATGCAAAACGTACGTTAAAACATCACTGACCAATTGGTCCGAGAGGTAACATTTTTCTTTGTCTAAGAAACTTAGGTGATGCTGGCTGCGGTGAGTTTGGGACTTTAAGACATTTTTTTAAAATGCCTGAGTTGTTCGCAAGCTGAGTAATTGATGACAGAATTTTCATTTTTGGGTGAACTACCCCGTTAATAACAGAAATTTGAAATCCTCTGCATTGTAGGTTTGACCTGAGTGGAGGCATGGGCTAGCATAGATCTGCACTGGGAGGGAGGTGTTTGGAGATGAGCTACGACTAATTAGCTAGTCAATAGCTAGGGCTAATGACAAATTTATTTTGGAATTTAATTTGATTTATTTATTATTATTTAAAAAAAATATTTTTATGTTTTGGGGGGGGGGGATTTACAGAGCAAGCGCAGCCAATATGCCCTGCTGCTCTGCTGTCACACAGAGTGAATGAATCAGCCATCATCATAGATTTGAGAGAGCCTTGTTTAATTCAATACAGGAAGGACAGGCAGACTACATTCTTGAACTAAGAGGTTTGTAGGTGGAAAATAAATAACTGTGTTTATCGGCCATGTAAGATATTATTTTCACAATTGTCCTTGGCAGCTGCTCATATTGGAACAGACAATGTAACAATAAAGAAAGGGAAGACTCTTGGCACAGACATCATAATGATTTGTGTGTGTGTTTGTGGCCATGTTTTTTTTTTGTCCTCATAATGATAGGATTTTTTTTATTATTATTATTTTTAACAAGGACAACTTTTATTTAATAAATAAATAAATAAAGACTTTTTTTAAGTGTGTGTGTGTGTGTGTGTGTGTGTGTGTGTGTGCGCGCGCGCTTGAGTGCTAAACCTAATCAATATGTGTTAATTCACAGCACAGTGGGATGATGGAGGTCATGAGAAACTGTTTCTCTCTCTTTTCCTAAACCCTTTACTTCTTTTTTTTCTCTCTCTCTCAAGATAGCAAGGTAAACAGAACTGATGCTTATAAAATTCTCCTTTCTTCTATTTCTGTGTCCCTCTTGCTCACCCACTATCTATCTCCCATGCTTCTTTCCTGTCTTGCAGTATTTTGACCTTATCTGAGTCCATTTGTCGTGTTTTGATTAGTTACGGTTGCGTTGGCCATTGAAAAAGGAAAAAAAAGAAGAAAAAAAAAGAAGCAAGATCATATTTCTCATACACACCAACACACTGTCTATGTGTATTTGTAGGTAGTACATGTTACATA